>NC_056739.1:852944695-853244695 GCF_019279795.1 Protopterus annectens | reverse complement strand
GGTCTTAGTATTTCTGTTTGCAGTTTTAAATTTGTATTAGACATTTCTGTTATTTTTGTGGGACTTTTCTCCCCAGGCTTCCACTGAAAAGGACACTTGCCCAATTGGACTTCCCCAGTCAACAAATTCAATATAAATAAATAAATAAATACATACATAAACAAATAAATAAAATAAATAGTTCTGTAGGTTCTTACTAGCTTATTACCAGGCATGTAGTCTGGGTGATCATTTAGAGCCTAGCCATGCAACCCAGAAAGTTTAATGAGTGAATTTGTCACCCTGCTCAATGAGATTCTGTTCAAACTTGCCATTCTTTTCTCATATGGAAAGTATTACAATCACAATGTGCCTCTTGTCATCAGGATGTACAAGTAAATCAACAGAGCAGCAATGATGTCCGTCCTACATTTTACTCCTGTCACCTACTACTTTGTGTTACGTTACTGTGTGTACATGCTGTATTTGTTTATCTTTCTGTTACCTTGTTTCTTACCTTTAAACGGACTAGATTAGACCTCATACTTACATGCACCAACATTATTGCTCACTTGTAAATCTGAAAAAGGATAGTTAAGAGCATCACTTCTTTCTCCCTGCTTAACCCTCTGTTGGTCCTGAGAAGTAAGTTGCATTAGACTTCATTAGACCTAAAACCCTTATTTGTAAATGGATAAGTGCAGTTGTCAGCAACAGTGTCTTTAAAATGTAACAGTGGTTAATGACATTACAGAGTCAAATTTTATATTCATTTTGTAGAAGGGCAGGGACTAGCCTTAGACCAATCTAGTTAGATGAACAATCCAGGCTCCTGGTAGGCTAAAATGAGCCATCTAAGTTAGCATGTATGTAACCAATGACCAATGGAGAGCTTTCAACCAGTGCTTGGCTAGCTCTGAGTGCCATTTACTCACAGACCCCCCCCCTTTTTTAAAAAAACAATAAATACTTTGTGTTTTTTTAATGAACTCTGAATTTCATCGGAGGAAAATCTTTGTTGTGACTTAACATCAAAGACTAAAACAATACTAATTTTATGAAATGTTATCGTACCCTGGCTTAGGAATGTGGTCCATTCATTCCTGTCATGGTATTAGAAACCCAAACCACTTGGAGAAATTAAATGGAGAAAGTAGTGGTGTTCATAACTATTCTTCTTGCTTTTTTTGCTTATCTTGAGCTAAACTGCAATTAAGGTTGGATAGGCAGGCTTGCAAAAAGATCAAAAGTGTGCTATGCTGTCATTCATCTCTAAATCTGGGATAAAAAGGATTTCATAGGTTCATAGGTAGGTACTAGGCTATCGGCCCTAGGGCCCATACAAGCCTAGCCAAAAAATGTACCCTAGCTTTCGCCACCCAAGAAATTTATTTTCCTGTGCCCCTGTCGAGCAGAGCCACAGAAGTGATCCCCGGGGTGAATTTCCCATTTCCCATCCAATCATCAAGATTTTTCTTGAAGAGTGCTAATGAAGAGCTCTGTTTGACATAGATAGGTAGTCTGTTCCAGAGTATGGGAAGTCTCTGGGACAGGAATCTATCCCTCCAGCATGTTCTGTTTATTGTGGTGACAAGGTTTAGGTCCCTAGAGCGTGTAGCTTGGAGGGATTGGGATTTCTTTAAGTGGAGCATGTCCAACAGCTCTGGGTTTGACATAGCTTTGTATGTTAGGCAGAGATCGCCCCAGAGTAGGCGATATGCGATGGAGTAAAGCTGTAGTTTTTTGAGATGGTCTGCATAGGGCATCTGTTTGAGGCCAGTAATGCTCTTTGTGAGGTATTTCTGTAGTCTTTCTAGTTGTTGTATATGTCTTGTGAGGTACATACCAAAAGGGGCGTTGTACTCTATAATGGGTCTAATGAGTGATGAGTAGAGGGGAACAATGACCTCTTTTTTTCTGGATGAGAATCCTTTTGTGATGAGATGAGCCACGTAGAAGGATTTCTTGACCACTGTGGCAATGTGATTATCAAAGGAGAGACTACTGTCCACCTGTGTCCCAAGGTCTCTTATCACATTTTCAGCATTAAGTAGACTACCAGCTATGTGGTAGTTTATGGGTACAGAGTTTTTACCAAAGGGGATGACAATACCCTTTTTGGCATTGAGCTTCAGGCCATGGCTTTGACATCAGGTATCTGTCTCAGTGAGGCCCTTTTGTAGTTTGTCCACATCGTTAGGAGTTTCGATTATGGCTCCTAGTTTCTGTGTTGGCCTGCACTTCAGAGAAGTAGATACCAAACAGGAGAGGACCCAGGAATGAACCCTGTGGTACTCCACTTGTCACTGGTCTGATGTCAGATTTGGAATCCGCTACTTTCACAGTGTAGGTTCTGTCCATGAGCCAGTTGGCAACCCATCTTGTGACATAGGGATTTATACCTAGTTTAGTGAGCTTATCTATAATTCCAGAGTGGGGGATGGTGTCAAAAGTCTTGGCGAGATCTAGATAAGCTGTGTGAACAATTTTACCCTCATCTATGGCTTTGGTGACTGCTTCAAATAAGTCAATCAGGTTTAGGAGACATGATCTGCCTTTTACAAATCCAAACTGGGTAGGGTCCAGAGTTTGGAGATTACCAATGTCTTTGTTTATGAGTTCCACGATGATACGTTCCATGGCCTTGCAGACCAGGCTCATCAGGCTAATGGGGCGGTAGTTCCCGAGGTCCATCGTGGCTCCCCCTTTGTGGAGTGGGATAACCGTCGTGGTGCACCATTCAGTGGGTACAAAGCCTGAGGTGAGGCAATGATTGAACATGGTACTTAGGTGGGGTGCCAGTTCATTCTGTAGTTCGTGAAGAACGCAGCCTGGGATATTGTCAGGTCCCATGGATGCTGTGTTCTTGGCTTTGGAGAGTGTGTTTTTTACCTGTGCAGCCGTGATTATAGGAACTTTGCATTCTTCCGGTATAGAGATGGGCCCTCTAGGGGGTGAGAGGGGGTAAAGTTAGCACTGAACCTATCTGCTAGGATGTTGGCAATATCAGTTGGTTCTGTATATTTAGTGCCATTGTGCTGTAACTCAGAGCAGATCTGAGTGTTCCCATTTAGATTCTTGACATAGCTATAGAATGCTTTGTGGTTGTCTTTAGAGTCAGTGGCAATTTTGTTTTCGTAGCTAGCTTTGGAGGATTTTATGAGGGATCTCAGCTTCTTACTGAGGTTGACCAGGGAGTTCCTCCAGTCATGGGATTTTACTCTTTTTTGCAACAGTTTCTTTCTTCTGTTGTAGAGTTTGTTTATGGCAGAGGACCACCAGATTGGCTTCCTTTTTTTGGAGGATAACATCTTGGTTCTATTAGGGATAGCATGATCCATGCACTCGTGTAAGTGCTATAAAGTGCATTTGTGTAGGATTCGGCAGTCATACCTCTATTGTCTGTCTGCATGGGTGTCATGAAGTTTGCCACTTCTGTCTTAAGAAGTGTGAGTTTTTTATGATGGTTTCCCTAATTGGGGCTAGGGGTGGGATGTGGATGTCTAGGCTGATTAGCTTGTGGTCGGATCTCACCAACGAGGAATTGACCTCTGGTGTGGAACACCAGTTTCCCTTGTTGGTAATGACCAGGTCTAGGATATTGCTGCCCCTGGTGGGGGTGTGAATAAGTTGATCCAAGGCATTGAAATTTATGAATTCTAGAAAACGTTGAGCAAAAGAGTTGGTACATGAGTAGTTTTCCCAGTTAATGGTGAGGTAGTTGAAATCGCCCATTATTAGGGTGTTGGGTTGTACCCTTATACTTTCCAGTGTATCAAGAAATGAGGAGTGTGAATCCTGGGGCATGGTGGGGGGTCTGTAGCAAGCTACAATTTGGATTGCGGTCTTGCCCAGAGTTAGTTGCACTTGGATAATCTCGGATGCATTATGCTGTGCAACTAGCCTGGAGGTGTGGATATCCTTAATGAATATGGACACGCCTCCACCTTTAGTGCTTCTTTCTGGGTTAGGTGGCTGAAAGGTGTGGTATGAATTGAAGCCTGGTAATGCAGGGGTGCTCTCTGGAGCTTTGAACCAGGTCTCTGTCACTGCACAGATGTCAATGTTCTCCATTTTAAGGAGTGCCTCGAGTGAGTGCATTTTGAGGTTTAGACTTCTAGCATTGAGTAGCATTACCCTCAGATTTTGCTTGCTTGTACCTGTTATGGTGGTGAATTTGCCATTTGAACCTTGCCTAAAAAGGCACTATAGGGGTGGCAAGAGCCTTAGCCAGTATCCGGAATCCTAAGGGTGATAGATGCAGGCCATCTCTGGCAAAGCATCGTGGACTGTTGATCATGTCGTCCCAGGCAGACAAATACCGGATCCCCTTAGAATGACACCAGAAGCTTAGCCAATTGTTGAAGTCAATCATTTTGTCCTTGTACTGTGGTATCATTCTGGGTGATGGCAGAATGCTACTCAGGGTTAGGGTCATACCTGCCTGGAATACAAGATTGGAGAGCTCCTCCATGTCTCTTTTCATGTAGTCCAGGGAGGTACATCTCAGGTCATTCACACCAACATGGACAATGACAGTGTCATATTTGTACTTATTGTGGAGTGACCTGAGTGCATGCGTTATGTGGCGGATCCTGGCACCTGACAGGCAGCTGACAGTAACTTTCTCCTTGTTTAGTCTAGTGAGTGGAACATCAGTGTGCCTGACTATAGAGTCACCTATGACTAGAGTGTTGGGTACGTTGTTATGCCTTATGGGCTGTGGTTGAGTGGCACACTGAGTTGTCAGATTTTTTGATGGAGAGTAAAACACCACTGGTAATGTTACTGAGAACTGGACAGACCCCTCAACTGTCCAGATTTTCACAGAATGTCTAGATTTTTGCTTCATATTTTTTGTTTGTTCCTCATAAAATTTGTGATTTTCTGGATTTTTGTGGCAAATCAGTGAGGACTTGATTTCACTAAATAATAACAGACATTTGATTTTCAGACTTCATATCCCTCAGAAATGCATAGTAACACAAGACCTTTAATTTTAAGAAATTTCTAAGTTTAAAAGAGCAATTGTCAATAACAGATGAAGTCATTCTTATTATCATTAGAGAAGGAAGTAACCAGCTAGTAAAGAAGTTCAACTGAAAACAGATCACAAATGTCCACAGACTTTATTCAAGAAGTAATTTTTCCTGCAATTGCAGAGGATTTCATTAAAGTTATGTTCTGAAAGTGAAATACAAATGAGGCAAGGAGCTGCACATAGCAGGCACATTGTGTAAAACATATTTACCAGAGAAGCATGAAGAATTAAAAGACGGAGAGCAGCCAAAAATATCACAACTAATCCTTTTGTTGTAAGAAAATAGAGACTGCAAAAACTGTGATAGTAAGTAGTTACACAGAGAAACTCCTAAACATATATACCACCAAATGAAGCTATAGTAACAAATGCTCCAAAGAGAGATTCAGAAATCCATTGTAAATAGTCCTTTTAAATACATTTAAAGAAGCATGACAGATGTATAATCTGTTCCAGAGTTAAAAGTAATTGAAAGCATTTCAGGTTTTATTAATAAAACTGCTTTGCTAATATGTACAAAGCTTCAGCTTGATGTAAACAGTCCATTACAGGTATTCTTGAATCAAGGTTCATTTTGACTTGATTAAGATAAAGTAGTGCATGCTACTGTACAGAGTGCATGTAATATATAAATAACTTTAAAAAAGGAGAACAAGTCATTTAGATTTAATGCTGATGAGTTAGTCACAGGAATTTGTATATCTCATGGTACGTTCTCATTTTGAATTTGAATCATGGGACACGTGGAATATGTACTTAGTGAAGTTACAGGAAATATCCTGTGTCTGTTTTATTTACCTATCAACTAAACACTACAGTGTGAAGGCAAAATGATTTTCAAATGTATGGTTTTCAGACTGTTAGATTTCTGTCTATCTGATTCAGAGTTGTGTCCTTCAAAAATTTGTGGTTTGAATCTATGACAGGGATCTGTAATGTTTTCACAGACATTTAGCAGTCTTTACTCCTCCTAATCCCATGTCTTGTGTTAAACTGGAACCTGCAGTGTATACACATTCTTAAATTTCTCTTGGGTCACTGTAAGCACTATTTACACTTTTGCAACCCACTACCAATGCTGTTTATCTAAAGATGGCGTGACAGCAGAGGTCCCAGGATTTCTCCCCAAAGGTGGATACTCTGCCTAGAAATAGATATGACTTTACTGGGCATCAGAAGGACCTTGGTAGTGGCATCTCAATTTGAAAGTATTGGTAGTGAGAGACATTTGTGGGACAAACTACAGTGGTTCAGCCACATGTGCAGAAAAACAGAAGACAATGAGGTGAAGACAATTTGGGACAGACAGGAAGAAGGCAAGAAGAAATGATGGTGTCCATCAAGTAGGTGGATGGATTGTGTGAGAGGACCTGTGATAGATGGACATGACTGTCGAAGAAAGTAGGTGCATGGCATTGAATCAAGATAGAGAGATAGTCTCAGTTGACATGACATCCCGACCCGATGTAGAAAATGGGAAAAAAAGGGGAATAATGATGATGATGATGTTGTGGCAGACGAAGCAAATGTCATTTAGCTTGGATGAGCTCCTGTACATTTCGTCAGTTTAGTGGGGGTAGGCAGTGTTCAGTTCACTATTACTGGCAAATGGCCACATTAGGGATGACATATAATTTCTGCTGAGCAGTCTGGCACTGAGTATTCTTCAGCGGGTAGCAGACAGATGTATTTAACAGCATTGTTGAAGCGTACAGATGTATTTAACAGCATTATTGAAGTGTACAGATGTAATTAAAAGCATTATTGAAGTGTACAGATGTATTTAACAGCATTGGTGAAGTGTACAGATGTAATTAAAAGCATTGTTGAAGTGTACAGATGTATTTAACAGCATTGGTGAAGTGTACAGATGTAATTAAAAGCATTGTTGAAGTGTACAGATGTATTTAACAGCATTGTTGAAGTCCACCCGCAGTGGTGGTGCTGCGGTAGCGTTGTCACCTCACAGTAAGATGCTGTCTGGTTCGATTCTCAGCTAGAGCGTTTTCTGCATGGAGACATAAGTGAATGGGAGCCGTTGAAGGTTGTACATCAGGCCTGGCAAGCCGGTACGTAAAAATCAACTGCCAATCATTAGCGGACTGGAGTTCCGCTGTGGCAACCCCTAACCGGGAAAAGCCGAAAGACACAAACAAACAAGTTGAAGTGCACAGATGTATTTAAATGCATTGTTGAAGTGTACAGATGTATTTAACAGCATTATTGAAGTGTACAGATGTATTTAACAGCATTGTTGAAGTGCACAGATGTATTTAAAAGCATTGTTGAAGTGTACAGATATGTTTAACAGCATTATTGAAGTGTACAGATGTAATCAATAGCATTATTGACATGTACAGATGTATTTAACAGCATTGTTGGTGTACAGATATAATTAAAAACATTGTTGAAGTGTACAGATGTATTTGAAAGCATTGTTGAAGTATGCAAATGTATTTAACAGCATTATTGAAGTGCACAGATGTATTTAAAAACATTGTTGAGGTGTACAGATGTATTTAACAGCATCATTGAAGTGTACAGATGTATTTAACAGCAATGTTGAAGTGTACAGATGTATTTAAAAGCATTATTGAAGTATACAGATGTAGTTAACAGCATTGCTGGTGTACAGATGTATTTAAAAGCATTGTTGAAGTGCACAGATGTATTTAAAAGCATTGTTGAAGTGTACAGATGTAATTAAAAGCATCGCTGAAGTGTACAGCTGTATTTAACAGCATTGTTGAAGTGTACAGATGTATTTAAAATCATTATTGAAGTGTACAGATGTAGTTAACAGCATTGCTGGTGTACAGATGTAATTAAAAGCATTATTGAAGTGTACAGATGTATTTAACAGCATTGTTGATGTGTACAGATGTAATTAAAAGCATTGTTGAAGTGTACAGATGTATTTAACAGCATTGTTGAAGTGCACATATGTATTTAAAAGCATTGTTGAAGTGTACATATATATTTAACAACATTATTGAAGTGTGCAGATGTATTTAAAAGCATTGTTGAAGTGTACAGATGTATTTAACAGCATTATTGAAGTGTACAGATGTATTTAACAGCATTGTTAAAGTGTACAGATGTATTTAAAAGCATTATTGAAGTGTATAGATGTATTTAACAGCATTGCTGAAGTGTATGGATGTATTTAACAGCATTGTTGAAGTGTACAAATATATTTAAAAATATTGTTGAAGTGTACAGATGTATTTAACAGCATTATTGAAGTATACAGATGTATTTAACAGCATTGTTAAAGTGTACAGATGTATTTAACAGCATTGTTGAAGTGTACAGATGCATTTGACAGCATTGTTGAAAAGATTTTTATATGTTGTTTATCACCACCATACCTGCCAACCATTTGGTCCTAACCCAGCTGATCATGCCAATTAATTGCCTTACAGGCAGCCATGATAGCAAACATGCATTCTTACCAATGAGATAATGGCTACCATGTAAATGTGGCTTGGCAAAGCCAAGCATATATCTGTTCTCCATGTACCACAAAGTGCTGGCATTGCAGCAGAATGGACCACCTCCTTACCCCCAGGATGTCCATGTTAGTATCAGTCATTCATCCCCACCTTCCCGAGCCAGGATGACAGATGATCCCAAATCATATGGGCTACAGTCAAGGCTTTATCCCTCTGTGCTATGGAACCAGCTGGCTGAAAGGATTTTTTGTCTGAACGTGTCCAATACTTGTGAGGTCACTTGAAATCAGATTCAGCTGTACAAGATAAATGACTCATACTGCACTCAGTTGTTGCATGTTAACACATATATCTTCTTGATACCACGGATATAATTAGGAAATTGTCATGAGTTCAGTGCTTTACAATTTTGCACTGTCTTACATGTAATTCAAAGTTAGGAAAGATAATAAGCTTACCAGATTTGGTGGGAAATGTATACAAAGAGTATTCTGACATTTCAAGCCACAGATGTAGCAAGGGAATTTGGTGCCTTTCTAGGTACACATATTTGATGCCCCTCATCCCCCATTATCTAAGAGCAATCACAATGCCAATTGCTTAATGAGAAATTGAAAGCTGTCATTTTTTTTAATCTCTTTCTCCCCCATGACCTGAAGACCATCAGCCATATTTTACTCAAGAGACATCATGCAAACAGCCATAAGTAGTTTGTGGTTGGGGCTTAAAGCATGTTGGCTGAATTGAGCACCTAGTTCACTCCAGTTGTTCTATACCCTCCCCTGGCCTATATATGCTCCCACACAAATGTCTACAAAGACAGGCATCATTGGCTTGCAATGCCAAGCCCATATCCTCCATAATCCTGAAGCCATTGTTGTCATGCAACCCTTTACTTGTATGGAAACAATTATAGTCAGCAGGACCACCATATTCCTCCCCAGGATAAGCAAGTCAGCATAAGCCATTTATTTCCATCCTCCCTTCCACTGACCTTTCCAGTATCCAAGTTCTAGTCAAACTCTTGTCGTCTGTATCATAATCAAGTCTTTCTCCATTTATAACACACATTCAGGGAAACTGCTGATATTTTACAGACCAGTTTACAAGCTGTCATTAGTTTATCTGAATTGTAATCATGTATAGGCAGCTTGTAAATTGCCTGTTAGTTCTGCCCTTTTTTTTCTTTTAAGTAAAGCAAACAACACACCAGAAGAGGAACTACAGCCAGGATATAGTTGACTGCTTTTGTTTGTTTATTGCAAAAGTTCTTCAGTGCAAAAAATAATAAAGCACACAATACTTAAAAAGCCCGCCCCACAGACTACATCTCAAAAAAGCCCACCCCACAGATTACATCTCACACAACAACCAATTACAGCAAACGCAATAAAAATATTTTACAATATATGGAAAAGTAGAATAGAATTGTAATTTGGCAGCCTTCTTTTTTTCAGGATACACTTGATATGGATGGACTCACTCTGGGTGCAATGTTTGCTTACAAGTGTAGCTGCCAGCAGAATTGTTAAATGTCCAAAAGTGTTTCCATATCATCCTCCTGATCATACAGTTTCACCTGGTCCAAAACAAAAAAAGTATAAAACTTTTAAATTACTCACGTTCTGTTTATTCTTGATGACATAAAAAGTGTTCATATACCCTTTGCTCCAGCTTATGAGATGCCATACCTCACAGCAGTCACAAGAGGCAAGGTTCATGACTCGTGGAGTTAGTGTAGTGTGCTGTGTAGCCCCCAAGATCTGTCTAAAATAGTAACTGTCACATATGGGCTGGCACTCGTGTATATGCATATCTTGCAAAACCTGCCTTCTGAAATTCGTTTAAGTTTGTCGGTACAAACCATATTAACCTTAGAGCTTTCAAAAATATTTTTAAGTTTAGCTTTTTTTGTACACAAATCTTGGGGTTACCCCTATTTTGCTGATCAGATATTGATTCCTGTTTAGAATATTCCAGTTGTTACTGACAACCTGCTTAATAGCTGTACGGATGGCAGTGAACTCTAGTGCAGTTGCACTATCAATACCTGAGCTTGCAGAAGGATTCCTGGGGACTGGATTACCCCTTTTGAGAATGGGGGATAGTCATTTTTCTATCCTCCACAATGCCTTTAAAATGTTATCAAATGTTTTGAGTAATGTACTCTTTTTCTACAAACACAGACGTCAGTACTTGAGGTGTTCTTGTTTATGTATTTATTTTGTTACACCCTCCCCAACCCTATATAAATATGCTATAGATTTTCTGGCTTCTTAAGTTAAAAAGCTTGAGAATTTACAGGCCAGGTTTAGTTATGTTAGAGTCTGATAAGTTAGCAATTTTCATGTGTGGTCAATGAGAGGAACTGATTGAATTGGATACAGAGGTATTTTTCCTGTGTTACTGCTAAAAGTTGATTTGTTAAGGCAAGTATTTTCAAAGCTGGGTTGATTTTACATAAATATGGTTTACCAAATTGCATAATATTTGTTTTTTTGTACAGTGAATGAATATGTCTGTTTCATTAACTAATTCTATATTTCATTAAAAGTTTTATAAATCTTGTTGAAGTTTCAATACAGAGTTGTCAGATGTAAGAATTATAATATCATCTGCATACATTGCATAGTTTATGGTAGTCAATTCATATAGTAGGATGTTAAGAAAGATGAAGAACAGCAGGAGACCTATGATGGAACTTCAGTGTACCCCTGCAGAAAATGTTCTATTATTTGAGTTACATTTGCCATACCATATTGTGAAAGTTTTGTTGAACAGGTAAGAGGAGAACCACTGAAGTCGTTCCTGGGCTATAGGCCAAAATTGCTTAGATTTTAAAGTAAAGCTGAATAATTAACAGATTCAGTGGTATGTTTTAAATCACTGAACAGGGCTCCGTTCTGCTTGTTCATTTTTACATCTCATTTGTTATTGTAAATATTGCTTTTTGGGTGTCCTACCCATTCCTGAAGCCATGTTGCTTGGTGCTAATATGCATTCCATAGGCTGGTCATACAGCCATTTCTCTGGTATTTTGAGGAGGGGGCACAATATTTCTGTAAGCTAGTGCTGCACTGTATTTTTTTATTTTAAGGGATGGACACTATGGCAGCATGTTTCTAGTAATGTGGGACAGTGCCAGAAATTAATGTTGCATTGTAAATATGAGTGAGGGGTTGTGCTATATGCTTTAATGCTAAATTCCGAAATTTAAGGTGTAGTTGTGAGTGCTTCATAGATTTGTTAAGGTATGCTGTTCTTACTTGCTCAGATATTATTTTTCTTAAGTAGAATGGTAGCATGTCTAATAACTGATATATATGTTTGGAGCAATTTAATAGGACTGTTGGTTGGACTGGGTCAAATTTAAGTTAAACAAAAACCAGCAATGACACCTGAGAAGTCACCAATTCAAGAAATAAATGGTCCATTGGTAAAATAATGATATTTGTTCAAATGTATTCAAATTATTCAACCAAAAAATCTTGTTCAGTATAGGTCATCCTAGACCCCCTGAATAAAATCTCCTGTGCACTTGTAAAATGTAAATAAGAATTTGAAAATGTTTCCTTCCTCCATATAGTGAATCTAAATTTTTTCAACTCATTCACCAGTTGAATAGTGACATCTACGTAATTCATTTTGTCCTTCTCAGGTGCCGTTGTTGTTTTTTGTTTAGTGGTTACTTGAAGGGCACCTTGAATTTTCTCCTCTTTTTGTGTACATTTCAAATTTAATTTAGGTGATATTGGGGATGTCGATATTAGGTCCTTTATGGAGTTTGATGTTGTTGTCTACTTGGTCTGCTATGCTGCTTGTTATTTTGAGTTTTTTAGTGACTTCCAGAATTATTTGCAATTTGCCCGTAATGATGTCTGTGTGCTTCTTATATAGATTTCTTTAGCTGCATCTGTTGTAATGGGTGTTTTTATCTTGAGGTCTTTGAGCCATTATATTAGCCTACTTTCCAGTTGTGCAATGCCTTATTTCGTTATTTGTTATCTAATCTCTTGGGATATCCATGGATACTATTATGTATTACATATAAATATTTGTAATAATCCAAATAAGCAAATCTCTTTTATTGATAGCAGTGCCCACACTTATGATGTTTTGCTACTAGGTAGTAATGGTGAAAAGGATTGGGGGATTTGTTTATTTTGTCTTATTTTTAGTGTGATTAGTCTTTGTGGTATAGAACTGCATAGAAACAGAGTATAATATATTATGTAGTCTGTAGTTAAAATTACACAGGTTATAATGGTTATGTTTATGACATTTTTATATGTAGTTGTAGCTGTTTTTTTCCCACTCCCTTTCTTATATATTAATTAAGTCTGAGTACTATTAATATTATATGGTTGTTCATTATTCTAGTGTCAGGTGTTATTAGATAAGGTGTTGTAATATGGTTTCAGTGGAAGCTTGTATTAAGTTATTTTAGTTGGTAAATTTTGTTTGGTTAATAACATTTGCATGGTATATATGCAGTGATATGACTGGTATAACTTATTGTTTAGATTTATATTTGCTAATCTGTCTTTCTGTATGGAATTAGTTCCATGAAGATAAGAAAGGAATGTTTATTTGTACTGGCCCCATTGGTTGAATCTTAAATGAAGACTGAATGTAGTGTTGGATTAAATGGAAGGAGATGGGACTGGTTTGGGATTGGAGAGTATAATGTGACTGGGAAAGGTGGCTGGGGAATGGGGCAGGGAGGAACATGGGCTCTGCCTCCTTAAACTAGCAAGAGTCAGTTTGTGTGTTTGCAGTCCATAGATAGTAGACTGAGGTGTAAGCCAAAGTAGCAGACTGTAAGTGTGACAATAAAATAAAATCAAAAACATCAGCCAGGTAGTATAATCTGCACCAATCTGTAATGAGTAAGATGGTTGTGATTTTCCTCTTTAGGTAAATGCTTTTGTTCTTTTTAGGAGTGTTAGGTTTTGGTTTAACTTAGTATTTTGATTATAGCTAGCATTTCTTAAACATTTTTTTAGCCCAGCTAATATATCATTTTTAATAGCTCATCTGTTTTTATGTGTGTTCTTTTCTTTCCTCCCAAAGCTGACTATCAATGAATATCACTGTATTTCCTCATTCACCAGATCTACCTATCAACCTGGCTTCACCTGAACTTACACTAAGTGTTGGGGCTGGCAAAGATATCAAGGCATCCAGGGTCTGTGTCACACTGCTGCCAGGAGTGTTTTTACCTAATTTTCTTCCCAGACCCCTAGTCCAGTAACACTGTATGGGGGGATGCAGTAGGCAGACTGTGCCAAACCGCTCCTCACTGCTGCAAAAAGCTGACATCAGCACTGTAACAAAACACACATAAAGTACTTCAAGCCTGTTTCAGGGAAACCTAAATGTGTTCTATTCCCCATATATGCCCATGCACCCCTTACTCTTCCCCTGTAAGTATGGTTATACTTGTCCTCCTCTGTCAGCACCTCAGACATCCGAGCTGCTAATCAAATCCATGACACCAGGGTCATAGGGCTTAATCCCATTATGCTATGTCTCTGGCTATAATAGTTCATGATTTCTGAAAATTTCTGGTGGTGGTGTTGTACTCTTTTGGTTCAGATTTTAACAAGTTTATTTCTGACTTTTTTTTCATCTTACCAACATGGGTTTTAATTGTGACAGGAGCTTCCATATCAGTCCCTTTCAGTCAGATAACTATTGTCTGCTCCTTTCTGTTTCTTTACTGTGTATAAGGTTGGATAGAATGAAGAGCTGGGAGGTGGAGATTTTGGTCTTTTGTTTGTTTGCCTGCTTTAACTAGGGTCACCAAGTGCCACTATAGGGTGCAATTTTGCTGGGGCAAGGGTCAACTATGTCCTTGTAAGATATGTAAGGAGCCATTATGGCACCGTTGTTTAATAGTCAGGACCTATTCTTCTGTGATCCCTTGTTGGGCTCTGTTATTTAAAGCCAGGCCAGTCTGCAACAGGACTGATGCAGGGGGTCAACCTGACACTTTTTACCGAAACATCAGATAGTAATAATTTAGGATCACACCCATCAATTATACCATTGATTATAGCAAGCTCAGATGCTCATAAGCCTAGTACTTTTTATACAGCAGGAACTTCTTATTGTAACAAAGATTCTAGTTGTCTACTGATGTACTATGTTCTTCATCTGTAAATATGTTTGTAATTAATTGCTATGTTAAATTGTTAATCGCTATGTAATCCAATGTAACTGCTGTCTGTTTATTTTAATTGTGGAGCTTTTCTCCCCGGGCCTCTGCTGAAAATGGACCTACGTCCAGTCGGACACTCCCGGTCAACAAATGTAAATAAATAAGTCAACTTCTGTCATGCTATATTATTCTATCACAGAGAAACCTAAAAGGGCAATATTGGGAGGTAGCTGTCTGTTTTACATATCTGTGATTGAAATGTCTCAGGTTGGAGCGGGGTAGTGAAAGAAGTTAATTAAAAATACTCCCAACAGGAATATGAATGCACAGACCCTGAATGCTTTGATCTCCTTACTGGTCCCAATCCTTATTGGAGCCCTGATGGTTTCGAAGAGCACAATCATTTTTTCTATATACACTTGCAGCAGGAGTGAATAGTGGTTTTATCCTTATCATTTTTATCTCAAGTCTGCAAAAAATATGTCTCTGCAGACAGGAGTTTTATGGCTAGTTCAGTACGGTGACAACTCCACAGTTCTTCACAGCACCACCATAACACTAGAAAAAGTCACCAAAATGGTATAACAGAAGCCTCAGTCCAGATGAAGTCATAGAAATCTGTGAATTCCTGAGTACAATAAATAAGAAAAATTTAAATTTTAAGGAACACATTGACAGGTCAGTCAAGGAAACCATTCAGATGCTTGGTGCCAGGGCCAGCCTTAACAACTGCAGGGCCTGAATTTGGACTATTTTGGTGAGGCCCCTCATCTAAGCCCTCCCTCCTATCACCCCAGCCCACCCTCCAATTGTGATCTTTCTGGATTTAAGACGCTTTCAGATTAGGTATGAGAAATATATGCTACTACTATATATTACAAATAAATATTGATTTATTAGCTTATAGTTTGTCATAAGACATGTTGAACCAGAAGTAAACTACGGGATTCCTGGATTGCCCCCCAGATCCAACATCTCCTGTAGTGCATCTTTCAGTGTCTGCTTTCTCACTCAGGCACTCCATAAGGGCCTGTTTGATAAGCCACTGAGGCCCTGTACCTACATGGTGCTTCATCAGGTAGGTGTACCCTGTCTTACCAATAAACGGCTTCCCATACTCTTGTAGTACTATGTGGGTAGGAGGTAGCTGCATAGTTCCGATTGTCTCTCCCCATCACTACTACTTTTTTTATTTTTTCCCTTTCTGCCTCCCTCCTTCCCATTCTTCACTCCATTTGACTCACCCCTTACTCTCCTTCACATGCCATGCTCAACCCATATGTACTTTGTCTGTATATTACTTTCTCAAAAGAAACATTATATTATATGATGTTATGACTACAGAGAGAGAGAAACGTAGTCTTCTTACAAATTTTACTAACTGAATTCTTTTTTCTATGTCTACTTCTGATTTTTTTGCTACATATTATGATAATTGAATACCTCTATGCTTCATTGCTTTTACATTACCACTGTTACATCGATACTGCCCAACATTTATTATTTCTTTGGTTGTATTTCAACAGTGCTGAGACTGACAATGGTCTAGGTGGATCAGTGCTCTACCTTGGTAGACAAGCTTTAACTTAAAACAATCTCAGTTAAGTACTCAACATGTTCCAACTTCTGTCTTTGGAAGGTACTGCAGACAACATGAATCAGACTATGAGAGTAAGAAGCAGGCACATTTTGAAACATGAAACCTGGCAAAATCTTCAGACTAACTATAGTCCCCATCTTTCATCTCCCATGGCTGTGTATAGATTTCAGGAAGTACAGGACAACAGATTCAATGGGAATGTGCTTAATGTTTTGTGGGAAGAATGAGAGGCCAAAAGGACATACAAAGTGTAACCTTCATTATGTAGTCTCATCTTATATTATCCTCTGCTTCATTTGTGGGCTTCTGTTCATCTCTTGTACTTGTTCTGAATGATTGCAGTCCTTACCCAGTTAATTCTCATACCTTGTTACAGCTGAGATATTTCTACAAAATCACATAAAACTGTTGAACTCCCCCAGAATGCTCCGCAATAGTAACAGTAAGAATCTCGGGCCTCTCCTTAGAATCGGCATAGCTTGCATACCACCAACATACGACTATTTCTGAAAGTTTATTTTTATTTATTTAATTATTTGTTATATTAGGTAAGTGGACTAATATATGTCAGTCTTTTCTAGCCATTTCACAACAACTCACAAAGGCAACAATAAGGATTACATCTAGGGATAATTTAGAATATTCAGTAAGCATTGTGCTTAGACAGGTGGGAGAAAATCAGAATGTAAATCTTTAAGAAACCCACGTGGATGTAGAAGGAACAGGCAAAACCTACATAATTTGTTCAGCTAGTTACAATATATTTTCCCCAAAAACTCCTCCCCAGTCCAGTCCAAACATTTTCTAGCTTTAGGTTTCTGTCAGCCCCCAGTTTTGTTTGCGACTCTAAAAGTGGAATACCCTTGCAGTACGTTTACTGTTTTCCCACTTTTAGCGAAGTGACTCTGTTTTCTATCCACCACTGCTTCTCACTACTTAACACACATCTCAAGTTTAACTTCTCTGGGAATATTTTGCTCCTTTCTGTGACAGCAGTATTTCTCTGCCACACTGCTGAACTGGTAATATTCTGCCCCAAATCTTAGTAATCAGCAGTATCTCACATCACAGTATCTTTTTTTTCTTTTATAATGATTACTAGTGCTTGATAATAGTCTGATATTTTCAGAGACTGACTATTCCACAGTTATTTCTTGTAATTATATTCATTATCTCCAGTCAGCAAGAGAAGCAAAGGAATATAGTGGTTCTATATCAGTCTTCAAATTAAGCCTTGTCTTATTATCTGCTGAGACTGTAATTTGCATAGTACACAAAACCAGATGGTTAGTCCAACCAGTTTTGAACTGAAAACCGTGTTGAACACTCCAAAACAGCCATTGACTACTATGGGAGTGTGAGCAACAAACACTGTGAGTCATATGAGAGGTAAGCAGTTACTAGTAATACTGGAAAAGCCACAAGTGCAGTGCATGACAGGAAATGTAGTCCACTCCACTAACAAGACACGTAACTACTAGGGAGCAAGACCACCAGTCATATACTTTACTGTAGTGTCTATCAGGGAAATCTCTTAAGTGGAGCCCCTCTGAGAGAATGAGTTTCTATTGGGCCAAATGGGTCCAATTGGTGCTTTTAATAAAACTTTCCATCTCTCATCAGAAATGAGACATCTAGTGATAGTGGCAGTTTTCATACCCAGGCCTGTTGCATGGAATACTAGTAAATAGTGGCATTAGTAAGTATGTCTTTAAAATGGGTGTGGCCTGTAATAAAACAGCAATATTTTCCAGTGTTTTACTTCCAATTAGAAACCACTCTCAAGGTTCTGGTCAGATGAAAATAGCCGAGTCTAAAAAACAGAGCTATGTAACATCCAATCACCTTTACATATAGCCTGGTACATGAAAGCATATGTTATGACCTATCAAACATGTTAATAGGGCATGAACAAAACATAAATTTAAAGTCTTACATGCTGCATATTCTAAAAATTCCTAAAACTATTCAAAGATGGGACAAATCACCATGTAGCTTGTATTGCCACTGCTAGGATAAGTGTTCCACTTGTAATATGAAGCAATAAAAGCATCTGTGAATTTAAGAAAGTGGCACAAAAACATTGTCTCACAACAATACAGTGGCAGAAGTGTGGTGTGATTTAATAATACTTTTTACAGAGCCACACTCAGTACACTACAGTTTAAAATTCTCCTAAATGTAAAATTGTTTGAGCTTTTCCATTGACACTGTAGTATGCATTTACTACTTCATACTTAACTATTTTGGTGAAATTTTTTGTATTATACTTTTTAAGAAGGGGACTGAATGGGCTTATATCTCAGCTCTTAACTGTAAAGCAGAAATTTCATACCTAAAAATATTACACTAGTGCCATAGAAGGATAAAGCCATGAGTATTACACAAAATGCATAAGTGCCCCAAGTTCAATTACCAGCTCAGGTACTTAATGGTGCAGGCAAGAAGCATGGGCATGACTGTCCAGGTGTGTGTGTGTGTGTGTGTGTGTGTGTGTGTGTGTGTGTGTGTGTGTGTGTGTGTGTGTGTGTGTGTGTGTGTGTGTGTGTGTGAGTGAGTGAGTGAGTGATTGATTGGGTGAGCTGTCAGATGCAACATCCCTTTAGATCCCCGGTGATGACTTATGCGTAATGTTTTTACTGTAGGGGAGGGGCTAGGACTCTAGCTGAAAAATGCATGCAAGCATGCCTGAGGCACTGCAGAACCCATTACATACTAACCCTTACAGTTAAGATGGGAATGTATTGGGGGTGGGAGAAATTAGTTAGAAAACACTCCATAACATCAGTGTGATGCTGACCGAGGTTCCTTGATCTCCTCACTAGCCAGCTGCCTCAGCAAATTCTCCTTTTATACTAACAGAACTGATTAATGTTATTAAACTTTAAATGTTCAAAATTTCATTTGAGGTCTGCTGCATCTGTTCAAAATGTGGTTTAGTTGCAAGTGCATGAAGATGACTGTTCAAGTACAATAAGGTACCTAAACACGTACTCATGGCTGAACTGTTTCTGCACAAATGCAGCCAGCAAAATTCTGCACAATTATTTTGTTGCAGAGGATACCCCACTTCATATTTGTATTGTCACACAAAGGTTGCCACAACTTGGAAAAAGAGAAGTTTTAAAATACAGGAATGACAAAAAGTATTGCTCTTTCTCCAAGATGCTGCAGTCTCAGAGTTTATTCAAATGATCACATTTCAAGCCATATATATCATTCCTACATGGAATGCTAAAACTTGTACAATCATTCAAAGTCTCTAGCAATAAAGCTGGAATAACTACAATATAGACAATGTCATGCAGACCAGCTGAAGGAAATCCTTTTTTAAACACATTAATAGAGAACTACATGGTTATTAAACAACACAACAGTAGGAATGCACAAAACATGGGAGTCAAGCAACACTGCCCTCTTGTTAATGTTACTGTTAATGGTGCTGTCCCTATAACAGTGGGTACCGAGACAAAAGGTCACCTGGTAATAAAAGTGAACAGGATAGCACAGCTTCATGTTATGTCACCCTCTTCTGAATTAACTATTTATGGCTACTGTACCTTTAAGAATGGGTACCTAGACAGAATCATCTGGTTATGAAAATAAATATTATAAGGCAACTATGCTGTTCTCAAAACATAAGCCCACAAGGAGACCCTGATTTAGTACCTGATTGGTTTATTTTTATATTATATTATATTATATTATATTATATTATATTATAATATTAAAAAGCTTAGGCAAGGAAACAACTGGAAATGTGATCTTTAGAAAAGTGCAGTAGCAAATTACATAGAAAAAAATGGGAATTGTGGAAACTACATGCAGAATAACGTTTAGGAGAAGGAATGAGGTTTAAAAGAAGGCATGATTTGA
This sequence comes from Protopterus annectens, assembly GCF_019279795.1. Lineage (NCBI taxonomy): Eukaryota > Metazoa > Chordata > Ceratodontiformes > Protopteridae > Protopterus > Protopterus annectens. The sequence goes on along the minus strand of NC_056739.1, from coordinate 853,224,581 downwards.
ATGAGCTATGTAATGTTTGACTGACAGTAACTGGATAGATTATAAGTGATGCATAATGTTTGCAACTAAAAATATGTCAATATGGTTTGTTTTCATTTATATAAATGTATGATTGCCTATGTCATAAGTAATAATTTAATAAAATGTTCCTTGTATTTAAAAAAAAAACTTAAGCAATGTCAGCACTGTACAGATTAAGAGAAATCTCATTATATAGGCAAGAAAAATCTAGGACAAAATAAAAATGAGCCATTCTTTGAAACCATGCCATGAGAAAGATGATCCAAATAAAATGTGCACATGATCCTTAGAACTAAAAATACATAGCTGACCTGCATACCTTCAGCAGGACATCGCAGATGTCTGCAGAGGCTGTGACTGGTGACTGGAACTTGTCTCCAGCAAGAGCATTCTTGGATTATTGCCTCTGTTATTTGTTTGTTTTGTTGACCAGGAGGTCCAACTAAACACAGCCCATTTGCAGTGCTGACCAGAGAGAAAATATCATATATATATATATATATATATATATATATATATATATATATATATACACACACACACACGTAAGGTTTGCTATCAAAAAGTCAGAATATAATTTTAATTCCTACAGGCAACTGATTATATATTTAAAAGTATACAACGAGAACTGTATCAATGGAGAAAATGGGCATTTGTTTGTACAGTAAGTAAGCAACCATTGAATTGTGTCACATATCCAGCACTTACACAGTGACAACTGTATTTGTACATCATTTATGATAACTTGATCTAAGCAAAGTAATAGCAACAGTGTTCTGCATATTATACATCAAACATGCATATGTAATATATATATAGATATATATATATATATATATATATATATATATATATATCTTCACTTCATAATCTCGAAATACTGCAATATGGAATTGCAGTATCTCGAAACCATGAAGTCAAATACCCTAAACACCGAACATACAGAAACCCGACACCCAAAACCGTGAATCCACAAAATCCTGAAAAACACACATCACACACTAGAAAACACATACATACACAAACGTATATACCTCCCAACACTTCCCTACAACAAACATAACACACACTGACACAACCAAATACATGCACACACCCCTACCATTAGTATATACAGGGGGGCAGGCCCCCTGCACCCCCAACCCCCTAATTATATATACTAACTCTGAGGTCACACAACACTCCATAACACACACAACCCAGCACCACACATTGCACACACCCCTGCACAAGCACACATCACATACACATAAACACCAGCACTCCCAACACTAACACATTCACACCGCACAACACCTACCCTAACCCACACCTCAAACATCCCAACACACTCAAACACACACAAACCCTCCCCAAAACCCTAAAAAGTACACTTACCTAATGCGCTATCTGTACTGTGGGTTTGACATTCTGCATTTGACATTTCCAGGTTCGCGATTTCCATCCGTTCAACTTTACAGGCTCGAAATTCTAAAATTCAATATTTTAGTATTTCGAGCATGTAAAGTGTTTCCGTATATATGTATATATATATATATATATATATATATATATATATATATATATATATATATATATATATATATATATATATATATATATATATATATACTGTATGAATATATATTACATTGTTGACTGCCCACATCATCAACAAATTCAGAAAAATTCAGAAAGAATCTAAAACACACACACACACACACACACACACACACACACATACATATCTGCACCCCCTGCTAATTATATATACCAACTCCCAAGATTGCACTACAGCTAGGAAAGGACAATGCCCAAGTCCACACTGTACTGTGATCTTGGACATCCAGCTACTGCCTGTTGCAATGTTTTGGACATTCAGTGTTCCAGGTTCGACAGTTAGCTTATCAATGATGTCTACAGTTTACAATTTAAGATAGAGCCTTACTACATACACACATGCACACACATGTGTATATTTATATTATATATATTGTATATGTTTATATATATATTATATATATATATATATATATATATATATATAGAGAGAGAGAGAGAGAGAGTATATACTGTATATTTGTATATGTAGGGACAATATGATTTGGGGTAAAAAAATGAAGTATCCAGACAAAACTCATGTAGTCAAAATTGTATGGGCAGAGGAAGGCATGAGTGCTATGAGAAGGAGGTAAGGAGTATGAGAGAAATGCAGGAGAGGAGGACAGGAGGGTGGGAAGAGTACTTTTCAGGAATTACAAGGACCCTGATATGCAGAGATAAGGAATAATGAGAACAAAGAGATAGAAAGTGAGTGAACAGATTCAAGGGGCCAAGATAATCAGTTAGGGGGAGAGAGAGTTAGGAAGAGTTAAGAGAAGGTGAGCTGGAAGTTAAGCAGAAAGATAGTCACATAGGCTGCAAAGGAAAGGGAATCTTTTGACTATTATCCAGGTTCAGTAACCCCATGCAAAATCAGCTGCATGCTAGGTGAGACAGCGTAGTTAGTCTAGTCTAATGCCTTGCTTTTAGGCAAGTTGCCTATAGGTAGATGGAAAGACTTGTGATAAAACTGTGGAGGTAAATTATTTACAGATGATAATATTGCTGATTGGATGATGTTATATAGTTCAATAATTTTTGTTGCATTTTATTTTATTTCTCTGTGTGCCAACCTGCATATATTTTAATCCATGTCTGTACTGTGTTCTTTATTAATTAGAAAATGTTATTAATTAACCTTTAACCTGTTCTGGCTGACATCTATTATTTGTTGTATATGTATTGGTTTTCTGAGTGTAGGGTAGGCATTATTTACACTGCTCGTTAATAGGATGTGTGGCCACATCTCCCATTAGACTGCTTAGGCCTACTACCATTGAAGAAAATTTTAATGTGTATGACTTTGTATTTGGCTTAATTTAAAAGAATCGAGTAACAAGAAGTCCCTGGCTACCCCAGAGTAGTAGCAGTACTACCATGCCAGGAAGAAAGATGTGAGGAATTAAAGAATTATCTGTCTCAGGATATGATACCGCTAAGCCACGGTGGTATAGTGGTAGCATTGTTGCCTCACAGCAAGAGGTTCTCCTGTTCGATTCTCAGCTGGAGTGCCTTCTGTGTGGAGTCTGCATGTCCTCCCCATGGTAGAGTGGCCTCCGAAAGACATGCATGAATGGATGTGCCTTCACTGAAGGTTGGGCATCGGGCTGGCAACTCGGCACCATAAAAATCTACTGCCAATAATTAGCAGACTGGAGTTCCGCTGTGGCGACCCCTAACCGGGAAAAGCCAAAAAGACAAACAATCTGTCTCAGGATACCATAAAAAGCAATTTATTAAAAAATGCCAAAAACAAGCTTTAGACTATGTGCAGGCATTTTCATTGTTTTTTGTTTTGTTTGTTTTTTTCATAAATTGCTCTTCAAGGTATCCTGAGGCAGTTTATTCTGTAGTATTCACTCTTTTTACTTGGTTTGGCTTTTATCTGCTTGATCAATTTTACTTTGGATAGGAACTAACAAATTATGCCAGCCTTCCCCAAGACTTGTTTGTAAAAATATTTCTTCCATGGATAAAGGGGCACTGGACAACAGGGCCAAATACAGCTCAAGGTGGCCTATGCAGCTGCCTAGGGCCCAGTGCTGGCTGTGGGGCTCAGCAAAGTCAGTTGTCAGTTTAAAAAAAATCCACTTATGCTCTTTAAAAGAGGTCCTATGAAGGTGGAGTATATTTCTGGTTCATGTAATCAAGTACATTCACACTTTTGATGCAAGATTTTGAATGTTGGGCAGCTTGGAATGTAGCATATGCCAAGTGTTTTGTATGCAGCACAACAACATATTATATTGAAATGCATGCATACTCAGACATTTGACATGAGAGAGACTTTGGATACTGAGTGATTTATTTATAGGAACAGACAGAGTTCCCAGTCAGTGTGTGTGTGTGTGTGTGTGTGTGTGTGTGTGTGTGTGTGTGTGTGTGTGTGTGTGTGTGTAAAATGCCTCATTTTTGGTCCACTACTTAGTTAAATGACTTGCTAAGTGTCAAAGCCAGCACTATAGGTATGAGAAGAAAGAGTCTTGGTCCTCCAGCAGCTGCAAGGCCTCCTTTTTCATTATTTTTTCTTTTGTTAAATCACTGAGAATTAGTCTTGTCAGTGTCATTTAAAAAGTTTTATAGTAAATGTTTTTCATAACATACATGTTGAATCAAAATCTGTTGTTGTGTTAAATTTTAAGTGATTTTGAGTAGTCTACTCCTGTTTTGGCAAACATGTGTGATTCTCCCTCATATTTCTACCCTGGTCTGCCCTTGAGCAAGCCACATAACGAGTGCTTTGTGACAACTTCTGGACTGCAAGTGAAGTAACTACTCATATTAGAGTAGTTATGGTGTAAAAGAAGGAAACTGATTAATAGTAAACAGGAGTATCATCATATAAACCAATTTCTTTGAGTGTGATCCTTGGTTTCCTTGTTCTGCTGAATGTTGATAATGTGTTTATTATTTAGCTGTGAATATATTTGACAGCATGAAGTTTGAGTTTAAAGTTAATATTTAACTATAAACACAATTTTATTTCTAAACACTCAGGTGTAAAATGCAGTGTGTTTGGACTACAACAGTTTGTTTAGCACTTAGTCTAGATGAGTAAGGCTATGAGATAATAAAGTGTTGCTTCCTGTAGTATATGGTACATGGTTTGACTCCCTCAGCCTTTATTTGTCTTCTATGTGTGTCTGCCAAGTTACTTTACCAGACAGTATTCCTGGGCTGCTCCTGTAAAGGGATACTTGTGTCCAGTGGGCTATCACAGGCTGTTAGCAAATGCATTACACATTTGTCTTTTGAATTCCGACACCCTTCCCATAGACATTAATTAATACTTTACTTTATGCTATTTGAGTATGAATCTCAGCATGTCTCTTGAAGTTTAATAGATTGCCAGATGCATTTTCAGTAAATGTGAGTTTCATGGGAAGAGATGTTTACTGCTTCTCATGCTAATCCTGTTTTCAGTTTAGTGTTTTGTTTAGAAAATGGCTCAGTATTGTTTTCTGTAAAAAAATTGAATTAAAAGTTGTAAAGAAATCCAAATCTCTGGGATAACTGTAAAAGTGAAGAAGAAAATAGTATGTACACTGACATGTTTGAACAGTGTTTATGGTAACTGGGGAGAGACGACTAAGTAATGGAATATCAATATGACTTGATTAATTGCCATGTACATGATTGTATAGCTATTCCTGATGACACAGAACACACAGCGAGGTCAAAATTGAGCTGTAGGTGTCATGCAGACATGCAGGTCCTCTCCTCCAAAAAAATAATATGTAGTATGCAGTAATATTTCTGATTTTTTATGACTTGTGGATTGTTGAATAAAAGCTGGTGCAGCATTTATATTGTCTTTAATTGTTTTGATTTATTCATCACTCACTATAATTAATTGATTCATTAATAGGTCTGGATTGTATAATATAATCTAAATATGTTGCATTTTATTAATATATTTTTGCAATACCTTCTTTATAACCTCCAGCAATTGCAAAGGGGTTGACATTTGTCAGTTTATATAGTCTGCTTTGTTTGGAATGATGACTGAAACCATCTGACCTTCAGCATCCTTTATTTAGTCTTTGTTGCATATTAAAGTGATACAATCTTCTGTATAAGATAAAAATGTAAAGGGTTTCTGCATTTAGTTAAAAGCTGTTACTCTGGCAGTTAGCACAGAGGATTAAAGTTCTGATTTGTTAATGAGTTGCTTCCTGTAGCAAGAGTGCAGGGTTTGAATCTTTCCACCTTCATTTACCTACTGTGTGACATTGAGTAAGTCAATGCTTTGGAGCAATGGGGAATTCGGGCTATGCTCCTTAATGGTCTCCAGGACGGCATGCCTAGTGGCTATGAACATGTTGTCTGGAAGCCATTCCCTATTGCATAGCTGATCTATTTCAGGAAATGCTGTGGCAATATCTCCAGCATACCAATCTAGCATTGCCACCTATCTGTTTTTTTCCAGGCTATCCAGAAATCAATCTGATTGCCTGGTAGTCTGGAAAACAGTGTACAAACTCTGATATTCTGTTTCAGAAAAAGAAACAAAGTATGGGAGTTTGTTAAATCGGGGGATTTTCTATGCTTTTTTTACAAAAAGCATAGCAAATGTGCAGATAAAAAGGCATCACAATCAGAAAAGAGGGTGTTCCCCTCGTGTAACACAACAGCATCATGAACTGGTCGGAAAGTAGGTGGGACATGGGTGGGGTTATAGGAAGTGCAAGGGGTTGGCCTAACTCTGGTTTTAGCCAGAATGATAGGTGGCAACCATATACCAATCTTTTAAGGTAGCACAGGGAATTTATTCTTCAAGGCAGCAAGCACAGCATTTCTATGAATAATAATTCTGTTTAATGTGGGATTATTCAGATGACATTGATTTAGCATATGTTACCAAGTAGCAAATGTAAAACCACTGCACCAGATAAATTCCAATCTTAACTCCACAAAAATAAATCAACAAATTCAGACAGGCAAAGCATCAGCACGGCACAAGTATAAAAGCATTTATTTAAACAAAAAAAAATATAAGGAGTGTAAGCGTATTCACTTAGTGCCACTACGCTTCATCAGACATAAAATACTCTCAAAAAGCTCTCTTTTTACAACACACCCTATCCAATCACATCCTGCAATCATTAATTGGTAATTAAAGAAAGTCACACACAAATGCTTTTATTCTTATGCCGTGCTGGTCCTTTGCCTGTCTGAATTCATAGGATATGTTATCAAGTGGTTAATATTTCTTAGGCTGTCATATATACTCTTCTATTTATTATTTAAACTGTGTTAACATGGCTGTATCTTATGATGATAGTAATCTTTATACAGTTTCATATAGGTAATCCAAAGCAACTAATAAAGTACATGTAATTTATTTCTAACAATAAGGGGTGTATATAGCCAGCAAAGTAGCAGTAACTGCTGGTGGGGGGCTCTCTGTGGATGAAAATACCTTGTGCTATTACCATGTGGTCATTTTTAAACCATCTTTAATTTTGCTTTGCAGGACTAGTGTGTGTGTGTGTGTGTGTGTGTGTGTGTGTGTGTGTGTGTGTGTGTGTGTGTGTGTGTGTGTGTGTGTGTGTGCGTCTGTGTGTGTGTGTGTGTGTGTGTGTGTGTGTGTGTGTGTGTGTGTGTGTGTGTGTGTGTGTGTGTGTGTGTGTGTGTGTGTGTGTGTGTGTGTGTGTGTGTGTGTGTGTGTGTGTGTGTGTGTGTGTGTGTGTGTGTGTGTGTGTGTGTGTGTGTGTGTGTGTGTGTGTGTGTGTGTGTGTGTGTTAAGTTGGAATATTTTACCTACTGTGTGTTTGCTTGAAATAAATTTGAAATACATGACTTTGGTCCTCACACATTTAGGCCAGCTACTTCACAGGCAGGGACTGAAGGTGGAGGTATCTCTGTTTACATCAAAAATAAATATACTTCAAGGCTGGTCAAACAGGACAATGCACTTGAGCTGCTCCATGTTCAAATCACCATAAGTAAAATCCAATACCACATCCTTGCAAGCTATAGGTCCCCCTCTATGACCCAGAAAACCCATACAATGTATTTAAACATATTAGAAACACTAACCATCCAACCCAATACCATATTAATGGTTGAATTTAATTACCCCACTATTAACTGGGAACCCTATATGACACCAAATGTATATGCACAGAGGTTCTTGGATTTTGTAAACACAAACTCCCTGGACCAGATAGTCGATACACTAACCATACTGGGCCTGCTCCTCACTAATATGGGAGACTGCTGCACACCCCCTACTGTAATGCCTTCCCTGGTATGGTCAGACCACAAATAGTCTTCTTTGAAGTAAAAATAAAACCTGGACCCCCAGCTAAACCTGGATTATTCAGGAACTATTCCCAGGCTACCCTCCTGCTATTAAGTGAGAACCTGGCAAAATTTCAAGCCCCCATAAACCCTGAGAACACTGCTGCCTATGCAGAACTGTTCACAGAAACCCTGTACAAGCATGTTAATAACTGCATAGAGGCAGCTTTACCCACCAAGAAGAAGTACAGAACTACCTCAAAAAACAAGCCACCATGGTGGAATCACAAAATCAATCAGTTGTATAACAGGAGGAAGACAATCATGGCAAAAATTAGGAGGTGCAGCACCCTGCAGGATAAAAGCACTCTCATCAAACTAAACAAACAACTCAGAGGACAAATAAAGTTTACCAAAGCCAAATTTAAGGTAAGTTTAGCTTCCCAGAGCAAGGACAACCACAAAACATTCTTTAGCTATGTCCGCAAACTCAAAGGCAGTGCACAATTGTGTGCAGAGCTCATTGTAAATGGAGCCACCAATACTGAGTCAGAAGATATAGCAAACCTCTTGGATGATAAATTTAGCTCCAACTTTACTCCTCTCTCCCCCTCAACCTTCCCTCAGTAAATATCATCAAATATAACTCCACCTACTATCAAAAGGGAACAGGTCCTTAATGCTCTTTCTAAGACCAAGAACACTGCATCAATGGACCCAGACAATATCCCATGATGCCTTCTGAATAGCATGAAACATGACCTATCAGGGCCTCTGGAATTACTATTTAACTGTAGCCTCCAATCAGGTTTTGTGCCTCATTAATGGAGAAAGGCAACAGTCATCCCTCTGCACAAAGGTGGGCCATCTACAGACCCTGGAAACTACAGGCCCATAAGTCTTACTAGTCTTGTATGTAAAGCCATGGAAAGAATTATGGAGATGATCAACAGAGATATAGTAAACCTTCCAACACTGGACCCAACCCAGTTTGGTTTTGTCAAGGGCAGATCATGCCTACTCAACTTGGTGGAATTCTTTGAGAAGGTCACCAAAGCAGTGGAGGAGGGAAAATTCTTCACACTGCCTACCTTTATCTGGCCAAGGCATTTGACACAGTACCCCACTTGGATATTGCTGACAAACTCAAGAGGTTAGGTACAAACCTGTATGTCACCCAGTGGATAGGTAACTGGCTCAGAGGCAGGACTCAGGAAGTTAGAATTGGGGAGTCCACCTCTACAAAGAGGCCAGTCACAAGTGGAGTCCCTCAGGGATCAGTCCTTGGACTGCTCATTTTTGACATTTACTTCTCAGAAGTCAAGGCCAATGTCACTGGTCTCTGGCTGACTAAATTTGCAGATGATTGCAAATTAGGAGCTGTCATTGAATCTTACACTGACACACATGTTCTCCAGGAGAGGCTGACACAGAGAAACAACTGGTGTCAGAGCCATGGACTAAAACTAAATGCCAAGAAATTCATAATAGTATCCTTTGAGAAGTCATCCATCAATGGTAACTATCATATTGACAGCACACCCCTTAGAGTTGTCCCAGTAGTCAGCAACTTAGGGACATATATAGCTAGTAACCTAGCCTTTGATCATCACATGTCTACAGTGGTGAGGAAATCATTCTGTGTTGCACAACTTATAAACAAAGGTATGGCATCTAAGTCCAAGGAAGTCATTGTTACACTGTATTCTGCATTCATCAGACCTATCATTGAGTACAATGCCCCCTTTGGTATGTACCTAAACAGGCATATCCAACAACAGGAACATCCACAGAGGTTCCTCACTAAAAGAATAAAATGAGTAAGTAATATGTCCTATGCAGACCACCTCAAGGCCCTATCCCCATATTCTGCCTCCTACAGGCTTTTGAGGGGAGATCTACACCTGGCATACAGGGCATTGTCTGATGGACCTCCTGCATATCCACAAAACAAAGAGCACCACAATTACCCATTCTAAAGACCTAAACCTTGACTGTGATATAAATAGAACCTGCTGGAGCAATAGGTATGTATCCCAGAGGCTACCCTGTCTGTGAAACAGGCTCCCCCATCCATGTGAAGCAGAGTTCCTCCCTAACCCAATTCAAGTGCAACTTGGACAATTGGATGGGAGACTGGAAATTCATCCCTGGTTTAGCACCTATGTCTCTAATGGACACAGGTAACCTGTAAATGGTTCATCTCTCAGGCACATGCTTAAACTTATCAAGGGTATCAGAACTTATCAGAGATTTGGGATGCATGGCTAAGCTTAAAACATACATTGAAAAAGGCCATTGAGCTGAAACCGGTCTGTTTTTTGTGTTAATACACACAAATTATATTTTTCTCCAGTTGGGTGCTGGCTTTTTGTTATTGATGGTTTTGTTTTTTGAGCCTATGCACCTGCCGTCCTTGCAGAGGTCTTGGTTGCATTTGTTCCTGTTAGACTTAAAATGGCCCTTGTGGTCGTTAGCCTAGTAAACACCTATGAACCTATTATTGTTAATTTCTTTACACATACATCGAGAAGGAGCATTCAACAGTGTAGGTTTAATTGCTGGGTTTGGGGATATGTTTGAGTATAAATGTACATATAATCTACCACTGTCCAGAAGAATTTTCAATTAATGTTAGTTTCAAGAGAAGAGGAGTTTACTGTTGTTTATTTATGCTAAATATGTTTCCAGTGTGAGACTATTTTATTTTGTTTAGCAAATGATGTTCAGTGCTTGTGCTATACAATTTGAAATAAATCTTTGTAATCACTGTAAAATTAAAGTAAAAACAATACGCCCACTGACAAGTTTGAACAGTGTTTATGGTAAATGGGGAAAGACAGCCATGTAATGTGACACTAGGATGGCTTCAGGGAGGGGGCTTGGCCTTGTACACTATGCTTCCCAGGACCCCATTTGACCATGATCTGTTCCTCCTAGAAGATATTGGTTCACAGACAGAATATTGAGAAAGTGGCCTTGCGTGCTTAGCCAAAGACTTCACTCTGTAAGTGTCCTTTGTACAGTCCATTCTGGTGTGGATGTTCGAAGTCCATAATCAGGACTGCAGTGCATATTCCCTTTCTGGTCTTGGTGCCAGGTTGAAGTTTGTGAATTAATTATTGAAATAGACTTGTTTGTACTTTCTTGTTATTACTTCAGTCTTGGTTGGCAGTGACAGGATTTAAACTCTTCAGTGTCAGCTATCTCAGTGCCACTGTTAGTGGCATGCTTCAATTTGGTGGTCACAGTGGTGGTAGCAGTATCATTACTCACCATAACAGTGGTGGCAATGGAGCCATCCTCTCCATCATACTTCCTCTTACAGAACTGCTATTAGGGTAAGTACATATATGTGTATGTAAGGAGAAAGTCCATCTTTAGAAACATAACCTTTCTCCAGCCCTTAACTTCTGTGTTTCTCTGGTTCTCTGTTTTCTGTTATTCTTTGTCATTTTCTCTGTCCTCAACTTTGTATTGTTTAATGAAGAAATGGAGAATGAGTGGTACATTGGTCATGATGAAGACAGGAATACCATGTGGCAGCCTAAGAAAGTTTTATCTGACCTAATACCTATGTTATCAATCCTATTGGTTACCAGAGATGGACCGCCTTCTTGCAGGTCTATTGACACATGATCCAGTCCATTCACTTCAACAGCAAAACTGGAATGTTGTGGGTAGCTTTTACTTGATGCCTTTGGGACTCTTCCAGTGTCAGGAACTTCTTCCCTGGCTCTCATGATGCTTCATTCGTCATCTTCTCCCCAAATCACATTTGTTGTGTTCCTGCAGTAATTGCAAAGTACTCTCAGGGTTATTTCAATTATTTTGGTAGACTTATTTGTTGGCTTTTTCAAATATTCTCAATTTTGAGACTTTTCCCATATCAGATCTTTTCAGTTTGCTAATTCTTAAGCACTGATTATAAAGTTTAGACTGGTTCTCTCCTTGTGGCTAATAGTTCACCATTTTCTCATTAGGCTGTAGTTATCCACTCAGTTGTGTTATGTTTTGTCTTGGTGTTAGGAAACTTTCTCGAGTTAGTTTAGAGACTGATGTTAGTCTGGCAGTTGGCTCAGAGGGTTAAGGCATAGCTCCTTCTCACAGCCCTCTTGTCTACTGTGTGACCTTCAGCAAGTCACTTAAGCAAACAGTTCTTGGGGACAACTGGGAATTTGGACTAGGCTGCTCCTCAGTGGTCCCCTGGACTACAAACCTAGTAACTACCTATGAACCTATCAGTTCTAGCCAGGTAATCTCAGTTAAGACTTTGCAGTTGTCAAAATGGGAGGGTATAGTATCTATAAAGCATGCAACCCTGTTATAGGCTAGCTCAAGCTTATAAAAAGAGGTTGGAAAAAGGTTAATTGACACATGGGAAGTATACGGACCCATGATTGAACAGCAGGAGCATAATGGGCTGTAGCTGTTTTTATAGTGATGGTTAGAAAAGTGTTGACCCTGTATAGGTTCATAGGTAAGTACTAGGCTATCTGCCCAAAGGCATTTATAAGCCTAGCTGGAATGTGTTGGCTTTCACCACCCCCTTAGATTAGTTCCCTGTGCCTCAGTCCAGCAGAGCCACTGAAGTGATCCCCGGGGTAAACTTCCTGTTTCTCATTCACTCATCAATATTTCTCTTGAAGAGTGTTAGTGAGGAGCTCTGCCTAATGTAGATTGGAATCTTGTTCCAGAGCATGGGAAGTCTCTGGGACAGAAATCTATCCCTCCAGCACGTCCTATTTATTGTTGTGGTGAGGTTTAGATCCCTAGAGTGTGTGGCTCGAGGGGATATGGTTTTCTTTAGGTGGAGCATGTCCATCAATTTTGGGTTGGACATGGCCTTGTATGTCAGGCAGAGATCACCTCTGAGTAGGTGGTATGCAACCAAGTACAGCTGGAGTTTCTTCTGTCGAGCTGCATAGGGCATCTGTTTGAGGCCAGTGATCCTCTTGGTGAGGTAATTCTGTGGTCTTTCCATCTGTTGCAGGTGTCTTGTAAGGTACATCCCAAATGGGCCGTTGTATTCTGTGATGAGTCTGATGAGTGATGCGTAGAGGGGTACAATGACCTCTTTTGATCTGGATGCAAACCCTTTTGTGATTAGGTGGGCCACATAGAAGGATTTTCTAACCACTTTGGCAATGTGATTATCAAAGGAGAGATTACTGTCTACTTGGGTCCCCAGATTCCTTATTTCGTCTTCCATATTTAGGGGGCTACCACCTGTGTGGTAATTTGTGGGTACTTTGTTTTTTCCAAAGGGGATGGCTATGCACTTTTTGGCATTTAGCTTGAGGCCATGGTTTTGACACCAGGTATCTGTCTCAGTGAGACCCTTTTGGAGGATATCTATGTCAGCCGGAGAGTCAGTTATAGCCCCTAGTTTGCAGTCATCTGCGAACTTAGTCAGCCATAATCCTGCTGTGCTTGCCTGTAGCTCTGAGAAGTATATGCCGAACAGGAGGGGTCCTAGGACTGAGCCCTGGGGAACACCACTTGTAACCAGTTTAGAGTCAGACCTAGCTCCAGCAACTCTTATCATGTGGGTTCTGTCTGTGAGCCAGTTGGCAACCCATCTTGTGACATAGGGGTTTATGTTCAGGCTGGTGAGCTTGTCTGTAATACCAGAATAGGGAATGGTGTCGAAGGCCTTTGCGAGGTCTTGGTAGGCTGTGTGGACCACCTGTCCCTCGTCTATAGCCTTGGTAACTGTCTCAAAGAAGTCCACCAGATTTAGGAGGCATGATCTGCCTTTAACAAGGCTGAACTGGGTAGGGTCCAATGTTTGGATGTTCCCAATGCCTCTGTTAATGAGATCCATGATGATGTGCTCCTTAGCCTTGCAGACCAAGCTAGTCAGGCTTATAGGGTGATAGTTCCCGGGGTCTGTTGTGGCTCCACCTTTGTGGAGCAGAATAACCGTTGCTGTGTGCCACTCTGTGGGCATGTAGCCTGTGGACAGGCTGAGTTTGAACAGTGTGTTTAGGTGAGGGGTTATTTCATCTTTGAGCTCATGTAGGATGCCACCTGGGACACCGTCCGGTCCTATTGATGCTGTGTTTTTGGCTATGGAGAGGGCTGTTTTAACCTGAGTGTCTGTGATTTCAGGGGCACTACATTCTTCTGGTATGGTTATGGGCCCTTTTTGGGGTGAGAGGGGGGTGATGTTTGTACTGAACCTGTCTGCCAGGATGTTGACGATATTGGTCAGGTCAGTGTATTTTGTGCCATTCTACACTAACTCTGAGCAGATCTGGGAATTGCCACTTAGATTCCTGATATAGCTAAAGAATGCCTTGTGGTTATCTTTGGAGTACTTGGCAATTTTTCTTTCGAAGCTAGCCTTGGATGATTTTATGAGAGATCGTAGTTTCTTGCTGATACTGATCAGGGATGTCTTCCCCTCTTGGGATTTTACTCTTTTCTGTACTAGTTTCCTCCTTCTGTTGTATAGCTTGTTTATGGCAGGGGTCCACCAGACTGGTTTCCTTTTCTTGGAGGAGTGAGTCTTGGTTTTGCTTGGGATAGCACGATCCATGCATTCTTGTAGGTGCCTGTAGAGTGCATTAGTAAAGGATTTTGTAGCTAGGGCAGCATTATCCTTTAGCATGGGAGATTTTAAACTTTTCACCTTGGTCTTAAGTGACGTGAAGTTTGCTTTTGAAAAGTTTTTCAATGTGGTTTCTTTGACCGGGGGTGGGGGTGGAATGTGGATATCCAGAGTGATTAGTTTATGGTCAGATCTAACGAGCGAGGGGTTGACCTCTGGTGTGGAACATCAGTCGCCCATGTTGGTGATTACCAGGTCCAATATGTTGTCACCTCTGGTGGGAATGTTGACCAGTTGATCCAGGGCATTTGAGTTTATAAATTCTAGGAAATGTTGGGCAAGGGAGTTAGTACTTGAGTAGTTCTCCCAGTTAATATTTGGGTAATTGAAATCACCCAATATCAGGGTGTTTGGTAGGACCTTTATGTTTCCCAGTGTTTCCAGAAATGCAGAATGGGGGTCCTGGGACATGGTGGGTGATCTGTAGCAAGCTACAATTTGAATTGCAGTTCTGCCCATTGTTAGTTGCACGTGGATGATTTCTGAAGCATCGTGCTATGCCACTAACCTGGAGGTGTGTGTATCCTTGATGAATATGGATACGCCCCCGCCTTTTGTATTTTGGTCCGAGTTTTGTGGCCAAGATGTATGGTATGAGTTGTAGCCTGGTAGTGCTGGGGTGCTCTTTGGATCCTTAAACCAGGTTTCTGTTACTGCACATATATCGATTTTCTCCATACTGAGGAGTGCCTCGAGTGCATGCATTTTGAGGTTTAGACTTCTGGCACTGAGTAGCATTACCCTCAGTTTTTTGTTACTTGTGCTATTTACGGCGGTGGGTTTGTCTTTTGAACCTTGCCTAAAAAAGGCACTATGGGGGTGACAAGAGCCTTGGCCAGTATTCAAAACCTTAAGGGTGACAGGTGCAAACCGTCTCTAGCGAAGCAGCGTGGCTTGTCGAGCATATCATCCCAGGCTGATAGACACTGGATCCCCTTTGATTGACACCAGAAGCTTAGCCAATTGTTGAAATTGACAATTTTTTCTTCATATTTTTCTGTATAGCATATCCAAGCCTGTATTTTTTAATATAACAGTAGATCTGATGCTGAAGTCACACCTGATTTCACTGGCAATGACAAAGTACAGTTGTTTAAGTTGCACTTACCCATAACAGTATATGTTTGAATTCCTCACTGCTAAAGTAGCCCTTAGGCTATACGGGTTGTTTCCTGCCTAAGAAGCAACAGCCAACCAGCTTCAAAAAGCTGCCCCCACCCCCTCTTTCACTCTGACTACTGATTGGCTAATCCCAAGGAAAGAAATCTGTGGTCAGAGTGAAACCTCCTTTAGGACTTTCTTGCTAAGACAATGAGAGAAGAGCCCAACAATCCTGAAACCACCAACCAATAATAAGACTAAAACATATGAAGTAGAATCAAACACAATCCTACTTTATATTCCAACTGCAACTATGTATAAGAGTATGAAGCTGGAGGATGGGTGCGGCTACTGCAGCAGTGAGGTAATTTGAACATTTACTGTTATGGGTAAGTGCAATTTATACAGTTGTACTATGTTCATCATTCCAATTGCTGCAGTAGCCCTTAGTCTATATAAGTTGATTACCAAAGACTATCCAACCCGGGAGGAGAAAGGACATGGCTCCAGGAGCCCCCTTGAGAATGGTCCTAACAAAGTTCATCCTGGACCTAGAAAAGGAGTCCAGTTTGTAATGCTTTGTAAAAGTTTGTACAGAGGACCATGTGACTGCCTGTAGAATGCTTCTAGAGTCCACCCATTTCCAATGTGCCATCAAAGAAGATAAGCTTCTAGTAGAATGTGCCTTGATACTGCCTGGAATGGGTTTGATACTAACTGGAAATTGTCTATTTAAACACAAGTCATCCGTTTTTAGACTCTTGATAAAAAAATGGCTAATCAACTTTTCTAAAAGGCTTAGTTCCGTCAAGATAGTATGTGAGCTGTCTATGCACATCCAGAGTTTGTAAAATCCTTTCTCTGTGCTTTTTAGGTTCTGTATAGAAAACTTGAGATTGATGACTTGATTAAAAATAATCTCTTAGACCCCTCTGAGCTTGAATGAGGGGTTGTTTCTTAAAGAGACTATTGTTGCTCATCTTGTGTAGCTAGCTAGTTAAGACGAAAAGGCTTGAGTATTTGTTTATCTACTTTATTACATACAAACACATCAGGATTGATAGCAGCAAGATAAAATATAAATGAGCTAACTGACTGACTACTACTCATACCTACATGCTTACACTTCTGCAGCTCACTGCAAAATGGCAGTCCTGCTTGCATGTGTTCAGTATTTATACACAACTGCTAGGTCACTGGAAAGCAATCAAAGGTACATACACAGTCCAATCTACATCCTTCATCTTTACTGAGCTGTCTTGCAATGATAATATCATTTGAATAGGCATGTAAATTATACACACAATAATGAATAAAGCAACATTCATGTCCAAGTTGCTGTGTATCTAGAACAAGGTCTGGAAATGTAACCTAATCTAGTAATGTAGCAGGACTGGATTTAGCAACAGGAGAGTCATTGGTGAATGATTTGCTTTAGGACTCTCAGGAATATTCTCAGGAACAGGGATATTTGCTGGAATGGCCTCTGGAACTGGAACATTGGATAAGTCGCTCTGAAAACTGGACTCTTTATCACAGGCAAGATGCTGCAATACTGGCTCGGACACCAGTACTAAATGTTTCTGATTCTGTCTAAATTCTATTCCTTGCAACTCCACAATGTATGATCTTGGCTCTGGGCATAAATTTTTCATGACTCCAATCCAATCAAAATCTTTTGCTGTCTGCATCCTCACTATCTCCCCTTCTTGTAATGGATTGAGCAGTTTGCTGGTCTTATCATAATAGAACCTCTGGGACAAAAGCTTTTTCATGAGTTGAACTTTCACTGCTTTGTTTTTCTTAGCACACGGAACCAACAAATTCCTACTGATTGGTAGTGTAGTTCTGATTTGTCTCAACATAAATATCTGGGCAGGTGAACCAAGATGTTTATCGCAAGGAATGTTTCTGAGATTCAGGAGATTCAAAGAACGTTGATATTGTCTCGTTTTGACTTCTCTAACAACTGTTTTGCACTTTGAACTGCACGTTCTGCCAAACCATTTGACTGTAGGTGCTCAGGACTACTTGTAACATGAAAAAAAGATTTCTCACTTCCAAGAGTTCAAAATCAAGTTGCTCATTTTCATGCCATTCAGTGTTTTTTCTGGGTGATCTGGATAAAGTATCAGCAAGATAAAGAAGTTTATCTTTTGTGTAAACAAGATGGAAGTTATACTTTTGCAATCTTAGCATCATGCATTGCAATCTCACAGGAGCTGTGTGCTTATGTTTTCTCAAAATAGTAACTAGAGGTTGGTGATCAGTCTCGATTTGAATAGGTCGGCCATAAATATAATTATGGAACTTCAAACATGCAGACACAATTGCCAAGAGTTCTTTCTCTATCTGAGCATACTGCATCTCAGTTTGGGTTAGAGTTCTCAAAACATAGACTACTGGTCTACCCTCTTAAAGAATGATTGTGCCAAGACCAAACTTAGAAGCATTACAAGAAAGAGTTACTGGTTTGTGAACATCATCATATCTTAAAGTAGGTGGACTGGTAATTCTCTGTTTCAGGACATCAAATGCTTTTTGGTGTTGTTCTAAACAGGACTAAGTCACATATTTGCATTTCAGCTCTCATAATTGTACTGAAAGTTGGCTCAAATCTGAAAGGAACTTGCCTAGATAGTTAACTATGCCAAGAAAATTTTGTAGGGCTGGAATATTGTCTGGACCTGGCATCTCAATAATTGCTGTTTACCTGGAAGGATCTGGTCATAAGCCTGAACTGGTAAACAAATGACCAACATAAGTAACTTCTTGTAGACTGAATTTGCACTTCTGAGGACTCAGCTTAAGATTCACTTCAAGAGCATGCTCTAGAACTTTCCTGAGGTTTCTATCATGTTCAACTTTACTATTAACTCCTACAAGAATATTATCTACTATAATAGCACATGGATAGCCTGAAAAAAAATGTTATATTGCACGCTGAAAGATTTCACTGGCAGAATTTATCACAAATGGCATTCTCAAAAATCTGTACCTACCAAAAGGAGTACTGAAGGTGCTTAGCAATGAAGATTGTTGATCAAGCAAAATTTGCCAAAATGAACTTTTTGCATCTAAGACAGAAAAAAACAGTGGCATTTGGCATAAGAGCAGTAACTTATTCGACTGTACACATAGGATGATGAGGTTGTTTTAGTGCTTTGTTTAAGTCTCATGGATCAATACATATTCTAATATCATCTGAGCTTTTCTTATGAGCTACTACCATGCAGGATACCCATTCAGTTGGTTTTGCTACTGGACAAATCACTCCTTGCTGCACCATTCTGTCTAGCTCGGCTTTGACTCTACCATGCATAGCTACTGTAACTTTCCATGCTGGTTTGATGACTGGGCTGACTTCAGGGTCTGACTTCATGGAGTACACAACTGAGAGTTTGCCTAGTTTGTCTTCGAAAAGATCTGCATAGGTAGAAAAAAACAGACTGGGTGAAATTAGAACAGTTGTCTTTCAAGCTTACATGGTGGACTTTCCTCATTAAATGAAAGTAGTCCCATTTTCAAATTGTCTTTGAGGCCTAATGATGGCTGTACGTGCCTTTTGACTATGTAAAATTGCAAGTCATAGCTGTTTCCAGCAGAGTAACATGAAAGCACTACTGAGCCTTCGGTTTGAATTTCTTCACCACCATAAGCAACAAGCTTCCCACACTTTGCCAAATCAAGCTTCTCACCAGCTCTTAACTCTTAGCAAATGTTTCTGTTGACATGACATTGTAGTTTGAACAGGATTGACTTTGAGCTCTATGGGTCTCCCATTAATCTGAATAGTACAAAATACTTCATTCTTTGCCCACAAATCTACTGCATTGACTGTTTCACCAAGCACAGACACACCATCAACATAAAAAGTAGGGTCACAGCTTTCTAATTGATAAACTTGTCTCTTAGAATGTTCTCTTTTATTAAAAGAATGGACCTATTTGATTTACAAAACCTTTGAAAATGATCCCGCTTTTTACATCTGTGGCACTGCTGACCAAAAGATAAGCACTTTTCTCTTTTAAACTTATGATTTTCACCACAATTACAACAGATGACTGTGAGACTAGGTGAGGGCACACATGCTTTGAGTTTGCTGACTGCTTCACTGAGCATGTCCACTTTACAGAGCATGCCTTAGAATTTGCTAAAAAGGGTCTGAGTTTCACTGAAGTGGGGCTGTGGCAACTCTACCCTTTGGCCTGTATCTTTTAACCACATGCTGCATACTATCAACATTAGCATTGTTGCAGCTCCTTCCAAAGCTGTTCTCATTTGTAAGCATGTTTGTATGCTTTTCTGTGAGCTTGTATATTTCAGAAATCGCTATGGCCTTATTCAAAGTTAAATCACTGTCTTGAAGCAAAGTTTTTCTCACTGCATCATCCTTAATACCACACACAAGCCTGTCTTTTATCAATTCATCCCTTAAATCACCAAATCTGCATGTTTTAGCCTTATTTCTCAAGTAAGTTATATATGCTACAAAAGTTTCACCAGGCTTTTGATCTTTTGTATAAAATAAGTGCCTTTCCATTGTAATGTTTGTTTGAGGGTTACACATACGTTTTAAGCACTCTGGGTCTTCCCTTGTTTCAGCCGGTACCACAATATGGTGGTTCCCCCTCTCCTGCATAGACAACAGAAGCATACACAAATGAACATTCTCTTTCAATGGCTTCTGAACCAGCTAAATTAAGCAGAATAAATGCTTTTGTACATGCGTCTTTGTCAGAAAATGCAGCCTGTATGAAAATATCATGCTCTTACTCAAACACTCTGCAATTTTCTGCAATGTACTAGTGGAGCAGGTCTGCAAAATCTTTCTGCCATGCCAACAAAGTTTGCTTAAACACAATGCAAAATATGGCCCTTGTAATTATGTACAAACATGCACAAATACCAGGTACTTGTAACAACATTCAAATGTTGGAAATACTGTACTTTGCAAAATATTCTTTGAAATGGCTGTATTTTGCAAAATGACTGCACTGTAATTACTGCACAAACATGCAAACACTCTGTACACTTTGGATACTTCAAATAGATTTAGTTAATGCGAAATAGTTGCACATAGCAAAGAAATACAGTTGTTTTCCTCGAATAAATTTTATGCGATTCGGATATAATTTCAAACACTTTCGTAACTATTTCAAATGCATTTATCAGTATGTCACAGTTTCAGACATATCATTTAACTAGAAATTCATTTTGAGAGTTCTGAGTGCTTTATTTTATATTCTTTGAGTAAAAAATCATTTAAGTGAGTTTTAATACCTGGAATTCATTTCTGACCTGTTTTTGCTAGTCGTTTGAGCAGTAGGGATGATCCACTCCTACATATTCCTCCAACTTCAACTGTGTGCGTCATGGTCTTGACTTTGGATCCCATTCTGACACACGTGTCGCTCATCTTGTGTAGCTAGTTAAGATGAAGAGATTTGGTTGTTCATTTATATACTTTATTACATACAAACACATCAGCATCGATAACAGTAACATAAAATATAAACAAACTGACTAACTACTACACATATATACATGTTTACACCTCTCCAGCTCACTATAAAATTTCAGTCTTGCTTGCACATTCTCAGTATTTATACACATGTACTAGCTCACTGGAAAGCTTCTTAAAGGTACATACACACTCTGATCTACAACTGTATCCCTATGGAGAAATCAGATAGGCTTCAACCACCATGACAGCTTGCATTACATATTCTTCTTACAGATGTCAGAGCAATGATGAGTGCAGTCAAGAATGTTAACTCAGCTTCATATGCAGGTTTGGATGATAACATAGCCAATTTTTCCAGTACATAGTTACAATCCCAAGGAAGAGTAACGTGTTTACCTGGAGGTGGCAGGTGTAACATTCTTTTTAGAAACTGTTTTACCACAAAAGGTAATAAGGCCCAAAACTGGAATTTGATACCCCAGAGAATGGGCCCATGTATTTTTTTTTAGAAACCATTGTATCTTTCTCATGTGTAATCTGGCTAGAGCTATCATGAGAATCATAGAAGCCATGATCCCTAGGATCCTGAGAAATGTTCTTGTAGAAATCTGAGATTAGTCGTAGAAGTTCAGGAAAAAAATCCAGATAAAAATATATCTTGTCTTATGCTAAAAAGGTCTTTTGTAAAGAAGAATCTATAAGACATTCCAGAAACACAATCCTGCCAGGCAGAGTCAAGGAAGAGTATGCAATATTTATCTGGAAGCTAAGATTGGTCAGAAGAGACATAACCATTGTTAATGACTTCTGACATCAGGAAAAAGATTCTGCATAGAGAAGCAAGGTGTCTAAATAAGGAAATATAATAGTGCCGTTCAGTCTGAAATAAGGTATGACTAGGCATTTTGTGAATACCTTGGAGTTGTAGATAAACCAAAAGGTAATGCAAAAAACTGACACTGTGGCCCAGAAAAAGAGAACCTAGATTTTTCCAGAAGCCTGTGGCTATGGGAATATGCTAGTAATAAGCAGCTTTTAGGTCTAGAATTCTAAAGTAACTCATGTGAGGAATGAAGGTCAGCAGATTCTGTAAGGTCAACATTTTGAACTTTGGAATTTTCATTTATAGATTTAAATTTAGATGTGAGCGAGCTAGTATTAGTCTTCAAGAAACCTCTTTCTTTGGAACCAGAAACATCCTGGTGTAGAGCCCTTTGCCTCTGACTTACAGGCACTGGTTTTATTACTCCTTGGGTGTCATTCTGTACTGTTGGTTTGTTCCTTTATTTTGAAAAGGCCTTTTTTATTACTCCTCAGGCATCACTTTTTTCTGTTTTGTTTGTCAGAAAAAGACTGGTTTTGTTTATTTTGCTTTTTGTCTGTATGTAATACAGAGACCTAAAATATTTGCATTGAGGTACATGAAAAGATCTTAGAAACTCCCTGAATCAATTTCACTATTTTATCAAATTGTATAAAAATGGGTAACAGAAGAGCCAAACAATACATCCTTATCTAAAGCAGAATCTGAGATTTCAGACTTTAACTCATCAGCAAATTTTTGATTATGTATCCAAGTATATCTTTTCAACACAGAAGTAGTGGCCATAGACGCAGTATCTTCAAAATCATACACACTCTTCAAAACATGTTTAGATACTTGAGAAAGGGCTGAAACTGTTTGTTTCAAAAAAGAGCCGTCTGTAGGAAGACTAGAAGCCAATTCCTCTGACTGTCCATATGACAAAGCATAGATTTCCACAGACATGTTGGATAATTCAGATTTCTGAAGGCTAAAGTGGAAGAAGAAATGATGTTCTTACCTATACAGTCGAACACTTTATATTCTTTATCACCAGGTGAGGAGTTGGTATTGAGGACCAGCCTGTTACAAGCATGGGATGCAGCTGAAATAGCCACTGGATCGGATCTAGGGTGAGAGAAAAGAAATGTATTAGCCTGAGGTACCTTATACAGATTATCTGCTTTTATAGGGACTGACAGCTCGGTATACAGGCAGTATTTAACACATCCTCCAGGACTGGCAGTATAGAAGGGTGTGACAGAAATTAGGTATTTTCAGTTGTAACATATCATAATACATCCCCATTTTAGGGGGAACATAATTTTTTCCCATAGAAATACCACATTCATCCTGGCAATGGTTTGATTAAAATACAATTCCTCCATAGGAAGATAAAAATTCAAAGTTTTCCTCACAATCAGAAAGTTGGGTTTGTGAATTTCAGGAGAAGATGCCATGTTTCTGTAAAAATCAAAATCATTAGTCCCTGTTTCCTCAAGAATAACTGTACAGGGAAAGCCCCCCTCCCCATTAAAGGCTTCTTTATACAAGGATTTATTTCCTGTAATGCCTGTCTAGCCAAGGTAAGGAAGTAATCTTTTTTAACAGTAATAACTTTATAAGAAGAACAATGTTTACTTTTTTGTTTTTTTCTTAATAGGAGTTCCAGAAGAAGAGGACAGACTTGAAGGCAGGATGTCTGCCTGGTTTAAGGGTCTCTTACCCTGGTTACCCCAAGAAGAATTTCCCAGAGAGTCTCCCTGACCAAGAGAATATGGTTATTTCATGCCCATGTAGGACACTGGAACAGGTGAAGAAAATATGGCTGACCCCCCCGGTTCATGTTGGCTGAAAGGACTACAACAGAGGAAGCCAGAGAGGTAAGTGAGATGTCCACGGAACCAACAATGGCCACTGCAAGCTCACCCTCTTTCAACGAGGCATGGACTGAGTCCATGACAATGATAAGGACTCCCTGGTAAGCGACTTTTTCTTTCTAGGTATTGTGGGAAAAGAACCACCCAGACCTGAGTGAGCATCCAAAGCAGTAAAAGTAGCTGGAGCGAGTCGGTTTGGAAGGTAAGTTGTCAATGAATGTTTACAAGCAACACACTTATACTCACAACACTTTTCAGTCACTTAACTTATAAAAAGTGGAACAGAATTCTCCTGTCAGTACTGTTCAAAAATTTACACATACACACTAAAAATCAAAATTTTAGATAGGTTGTCATTAAATGAGCATAAGCATTACACTGACACACAAGCTCCCACCTATTCCTTCATAAACTTTTCATTCCCATAAAATTCAAAGTTTACATGAGCAGTACATAATTTTTTTACAAAATAAGCTCCAAGTACATTAATAAACACTCTAAGCTAAAAATACAGGAAGCTTCCAATATTGTGCAAAATACAGCGTTTCTTGAAAGGGAAACATATTTTAGTCAAAAAATAGATTAAATGCTATTTTTCATAAAAGCTCAATAATTTCTGATTGAGGTGGTTCCCAGTGTGGATTTATCTTCCAGAATCAAAGGTCTTAGCTGATTGCTGCTCCAGTGATGCTTCTTCTTGAGAAGGCAAGCAAGTACTGAAGGACTGCTGATTTCCCTCCTTGGGGTTAGCCATTTAGCAATCACAATAAGGGAATGGGGGGGGGGGGGTAGAGCTTTATGAAGCTGGATGGTTGTTGTTTCCTAGATAGGAAACAACCCATGTAGCCTAAGGGCTACTACAGCAGTGGGAATGATGAACATCAACAAGAAGCTTTGCAGATTTTACAGCTTGAATGGGTGAGTGATCCATGTTTGTAATGATCAAGTCTAGAACAGGTGGGAAGGAGGCCAGAGTTGACTTGGTAGTCAGGGATCTGGGAACATATGTAGACAGTAATGTGGCTTTTGACCAACATGTGGCCAAGGCAGTAAGAAAATCATTCTATGCCACCCAACCTATAAGTAAGGGTATGACATCCAGTTCCAAGGAAGTCATAGTGTCACTTTATTCAGCTCTTATCAGACCCATCATTGAGAAAAATGCCCACTTCGGAATGTACCCGACCAGACTTATGCAACAGTTGGATTGCTCACAAAGGTTCCTTACCAGGAGAATCCAGGGTACAAACACATTGTTTTATATGGATCATCTTAAATCCCTCTGTCTGTAGTCGGGTTCCTACTGAAAGGCAATCTGTGCCTGGTACACAAGACAGCCTTGAATTCAGCTCTGATGGACTATTTGCATATCTGAAAAAATGAACAGCATCAGAACCGCTAGATCCAAGGATTTAAATGTTGCTTGTGACATAAACAAGACATGTTGGTGAGACAGATACACGTCTCTGAGGATCCCCATCCTTGTTAAACAGAGTCCATCCCTAATCCTAGTTAATCGTAACCTTGACCACTGGATGGGAAATTGGAAATTCACCCCAGGTCTGGCCCCCCCATGTCTTTGATAGACAGAGGCAGACAGTAATGCCCAAACTATCATACCCCACCACATGACCTATAGAAACTTCAAACTAACATACCCCCTCCTAATAAATACCCATAATACACAGGGACACAATTGGGCTGGATTTTACAGCTAATTGCTAACCTAGTATATACCTCTAAACGTATACCTTTATACCGAAACATCACAGATTTTGTTTTGAGGATGTTTCAGTACAGACCTGAGTCACATAATCAAGTCTGAATACAATTAAATCCATGCTGAAGCTAAGAGTGTGACTGTTTGGCTGAACAGAGCAAGGTAAAGTAACCCATGTTAACCTGGCATTACCACAGTGTCCCTACATGTCATTTTATCAGAGATGGAAACTAGAACTAGGCAAATCCCAGGACACTGTGAAACACCCAAAGGACCTGGCAGATGAAGGAGGTAGCATTATTTAATCCACTATCTGGATATTCACTTCAGGGTAGCACCTTAACCTTATCTGCAGTTAGTCCAATGGCAGAAAGCCTGATTAGGGGGAAACAAATTGGGGGATGTGGGGGATTCTGTCAGTCAGAAAATCTGTTGTAAACAACAGAGCAGGGAGTGGCATCTAGACAAAATGATTTTGTTGTATGTGTGTGATTTACTGAAGTCCACATAAATTTAATGTGACTGTAGTAACAGTATATAGTATACAGCTAATTGCATAATGCAGATCTGTAGGGAGTTAAAAACAGGAAATCTCAAATGTATTTATTTAAGCTAACTAATCATACTAAGCTGTATGCATATGACTTAGTCTTTCTCCAGTCTGGAAAAGTAGAGGCAGATGCACTAAGGAATATTTCTTTATTCATTTCAGCATTCTCCCATCAACACCTGTTGAAAGAAACAAATTCACAAAAAGCAAACAGTTATCAATGCAGAAAAAAATGTTGCTTTTTGAATGAAGTGTCAGATGACAGATAGATTTTTGAATGGAGTGTCAAATGCCAGACAGAGACATATATTTCATTTGTCTCTGGGATGGATCCTAAGGAACTTCCAAAACAGGCCATTTTTATAAGAACTTGAGAGTATGTTTGTTATAACTGGATATGAAAGCTTGAATTCTTAGAACTATTGTAATTACTAATAAAGCTTAATTACATGGTTCTGGAACCATTTATTTTTCTGGTTGTTTTGGGACAACCTAAAGACAGTTTTCCCATCAGACAGAATATATGCCATCCTGGCATTTTTGGTAAAATTTCCAATGGACACTGCAATGTGCAGTACAATTTTTAATACTTAAATTACAGAGTAGTTCCCTTTGTAACAGAACAAATCATTTAAAATGTACAGCCTAACTTTAAATTACAAGTTAAAAGAGTGTATAACTCATGTAGTTATAAATCCATGTCTGACAGTATATGCATACTATTTTGTCAAACCTTTGGACACATGATACAATCATGACTGGAATACATAATGCTCTGCTATGAAATTCAGCGTGCAATATGGCCTGCTAGAATTAACTTATAGCTTATACCCCTTGTAAAAGTAGAATGCATTTTTAGGAACTGGATGGTCTTCCAGATTAATCTGGAGCATTTCTCCCCGGGTCTCCACTGAAAACAGGCTCTGTGGAACCTAGTCGGACATTCCCGGTCAACAAATGTTAAATAAATAAAAAAATAAATTAAAAAAAATTAACATAAACAAGCATAGACGTAGTATTTAGCATCATCATCATCACTGTAGGTAGGAATTATTTTCAAGTGAGTGGCTTATGATATATGTTTGTGCATATAGATGAATATATTTTTTCAGTGCTTGCATTTCAATTAAATATGGGACACCAAGTTCCTTATTTAAGATTGTTTCTGATGTACTTTTCATCAAGTCATGCTTAGCTTCGGAAGGAAAGAAAGCTAAGGTCAGAACATATTTCTCATACTTTTCTGCTAACTATTTAAATACGTTTTCTGAACAAGGTCTTAATATGTTCTTTGCTTATCAAGTTTCTGAATGTAATGCGCTAATGAGTGTAAAGGCCTTTAAAATTTTACATTTCTCCATCTGGAGTAAACTCATAAAATGCATTAATAAAAAGGAAATATATATATGTGTATAAAGTGTGTGTATGTATTTCAATGCTTTATTTTACACTAAATCCTAAAGTATACCTTCAAAACTTTTAAAGTAGTAAAAATGCACATTCACGTTGGAAATAACAATAAAAAGGTTTAGTACATTACACTGTTTTTCCAATTATGTCACATTTTCCTGCTCACATCTAGTAGGCTTTGTATTTTGAACCTAGATTTTTAAACTTTCCATGACTGTACAAAACACCTTCCAGACTGACTTTAACAAAACCAGAAACTAATTTTTGTTAACACGATGACATTCTACTTTGAAACACCGACTTCATGAAAGTGGACATTCGAAAAAAAGAAAAAAATGCCAGGAATCCAAAAGGGGTGAAAATATATTTTTAGCTGTTTTTAGCAGATGGGAAAGCCCCCACCCCCTGCACCCACCAATTTGCAGGGCAAGCCCTCCACATCCCCGAAACTTTTACATATGTTTATATATATTTATAAATGAACTCCATGGTCATACCAACTAGACAAAGGGAGAAACCTCCCTAAAGAAGTGAATCATTGGCACATACTTAGAAACCACACTGACAGTTCCTATGTCATACAGCAATCAACATTATGCCATTCTTTTTTTGTGTGTGTGTGTGTGTGTGTGTGTGTGTGTGTGTGTGTGTGTGTGTGTGTGTGTGTGTGTGTGTGCGCTACTGACACCCAAGCCATTTCAGCACAGGTAAGTGTAGGGGAGACCAGGCAAATTGCTAACTAATTAATTTTATCTGTCTCCCCAAGATCTCTTAGGTTTCCATACAGCATGTTTCCAAGTCTTCAGAAATCTACATGTTTGGCCGGATCCCACACTATTTAAATTCCCAAAGGAACCACAGTTTAAAACTTGATATCCCAGCTAAGGGTTAGCTTAGCTATAAGCGTGCTGCTTGCTAGACTCCTTACATCTGAAGTAAGGCATTCAATTGTAAGGAATGTTTTACTGCTGGAGTTAGAATGTCTTGCTCCTAAATGCAATCAACTTCTGTTATAACATCTCATTACTACAAGCTACCTTTGATTTTGTTTTTGTCTTAGAAACCCAGAAGCACAAGTTCCTTTCACTTTGAAGGATAACTCTGTCTCTTCTCTGCATTTTAAGTTCACATAGTTTTTTTTACCCACTACTGCTTAATAAGTTGAAATGCTTCATACCCATTTAACTACCTCTGCTGCCTGTAGAAAGTTAACAGACTTTGGTCGAGGCTCCTGCTGCTTTACTTCAATCCCCTATCTTTCTCTGCACTGTGTGTGTGTGTGTGTGTGTGTGTGTGTGTGTGTGTGTGTGTGTGTGTGTGTGTGTGTGTGTATGTGTGTGTTGGTCTACTTCACACATTTTCTTGCATTGGACTGTACACTGCCAATTTTTTACTTCTAAATTTGATATGTTAGTCCACGTTTTTGCTTAAACATACAGCAAAACTGAATGCTTTACAATGTATGTTTAAAAATAGCCTCCTGTCTGCTTTAATATGTTTAACTGAGACTTTTTGTTTTTATATTATCTAATGAGTAAATATCTTGTCTGACCATTGTGTGTTTGTTACACTGATTTAGTTTTTTCTGATGTAAAGTATATTTTATTTTATTTTATTTTGCTTTGTCCAATTGGGTTTAGTCAAAAACACCTTTTCAGATGGCGTTCAGGGAGAAAAGCTCCAACATACTGCAAACATTTTTAAACAGACATTCAGTAATGTACATGAACATTAAACATTAAACAGTATACATTAACAACTACACATACATTTGCTAATTAAATTGCATTCATATAAAAGTAGAGGCAACTATTACAGTATGAAAGATAATTATGCTCGTGTACACTTTGAACATTGAGCATTTGTAGAGGTGAATTAGACGGCTTGTCAGAGATATAATCAACAGTGTGATTATTACTTAGAAGTTCAAAGAAATGGAGATGAGGGAAGGAACTCGGTAGGGCAGAAAATATTTATATTGTAGTTAAGAGGTGGACTTTAAAGCAGGTTCAAAGACAACTGCATATATATATATATATATATATATATATATATATATATATATATATATATGGATTCTTATTACGAGAACGAAAGTTCACTACTTCGAACTTGTAATAAGAAGCCTCACTTCTGCGAAAGTTCACTTTAACGAAAGTGAACTTTTGCATAAGTGCACTTCACCGAAATCACCGCAGCACAGTGGAGGACATAAAAAACAAGCTATGTCCTCCAATATGGTGCGATAGTCATGGACCTTAGGGTTAGGGCATGGGTTAGGGTAAGGGGATAGTTAGTAAAGCTAAGGCACTGCAGTCATCACGGACCTTAGGGTTAGGGCACAGGTCATGGTAAGGGGATAGCCCTATGGGCTATCCCCTTACTATGACCTGTGCCCTAACCCTAAGGTCCGTGAGTACTGCACGGAAGTTCAGTACAACACCCGTTCGTTGTACTGAACTTTGCGTAAGTGCACTTTTGCTGCAGTGAGCATTCCACGCACTATTTTGAATTAGTGAAAATTCAATCTAGTGTATGGAACCCATATATATATATATATATATATATATATATATATATATATAGATATATATATATATATATAGAGAGAGAGAGAGAGAGATAAAATGGTTGCCATAAGGTTTCTATTAGAAGAACTTGTGTAAATATATAACTATGAATTATTTCTGTAGTTCATATTACATAACCATGAATTATCACAATATAACTGTATTTAATAACTGCATCTGGAAGAGACTGTAGGTGATAAAGGTCCCTTAGAGAAGTCCATGTACCATCTTATCAAATAAATATATAAAATAAAAATAAATAAATGAAAAAGTACTGTGAAGTATGTGTGTGTGTGACATATACGTTCATAAGTGATTACTAGGCTAATGGCACAAGAGCCTTTACAAGCCTAGCCAATAATGCTCAGGAAATGACAATATCATATCTTAATTCCCAGATATGGGATGGGGTAGGTTTGGGGTAGTGGGCCTTTGGGTGTTAAGAGCCCTGAGTGATTTTACAGACTGCCTCTGTCCATAAGGGACACAGGCAGTACTCTGGGAGTAAATTTATGGTTCCCCATCCATTTATCCAAATTCTTTTTGATGAGAGTGAGGGACATGCTTTGTCTTACGAAGATGGGAAGTTTATTCCATAGATGAGGTAGCCTTTAGGATAAGGATCTGTCTCCCCAGCATGTTCTGTTAGAGTCACTAATAAGGTTCAGGTCCATGAAACGCATAACCCTTGTATAAATTTTCTTATGAAATGTAACATTTTCATCAGGGCTGGATCAGAGAATACCTTGTAGGTCAGGCATAAGTAACCCCTTGATAAAAGATATAAGATGGAGTAAAGGGATAAGGCCTTTAGTCATTCCGCATAAGACATGTGTCTTATACTTTGTATTTGTTTAAGTGAGAAACCTCTGGGGCCGCTCCAGTTGGTGTAAGTACCTGGTTAGATACATGCAGAAGGGAGCATTGTACTCAATTATGGGTCCGATGAGGGCCGAATACCATGACACTATGACTTTCTTTGACCTTGATTGTATGCCTTTACTTATAAGTTTAGCCACACAGAAGGATTTCCTCAGTACTGTAGCTACCTGGTGGTGAAAGTTTAGGTTACTATCTATCTTTGTTCTCAGGTCCCACAACACTGGGTATACTTTTAGGGGTGTGCTATCAGTATTATAATTTGCAGGGATATCTGATCTACCAAAAGGTATGACTACACATTTTTTAGCATTTAGTTTCAGACCATGGTTTTGGCACTAGTCCTTTGTCATTTGTAGGCCTGTTTGTAGGATGTGAACATCGTTTGGCAATTCAGTGACTGCTCCCGGCTGACAGTCATCGGTGAACTTGGTGAGTCAGAGACACCCAACACTGACCTTCATTTCAGAGAAGTATATACCAGACAAGAGGTTTCCCTTCACTGAGCCCTGTGAGAAACCGGTAGTAACAGGTTTCTTATAGGAAGTGGATTTGCCTACCTAGACGTGTCCTGTCAATGAGCCAGTTTGCTATCCACCTTAAGATGTAGGGATTTATGCCTAATGCAGTATGTTTGTCTATGATCCCTGAGTGGGGTATTGTGTCAAAAGTTTTGGCCAAGTCTAGTTAAGTGGTGTGTACCATTTTGTCCTGATCTTTGGCCCTGGTGACTTTCTCAAAGAAGTCCACCAGACTGAGCAAATAAGACCTCCCTTTGACAAAGCCAGATTGGGTCTGGTCTAGTGTTTGGCGATTTCCTCTGTCATTATTGATCATATCCATGATAATTTTCTCCATGACCTTGTAGATAGGACTGGTCAAGTTTACAGATCTGTAGTTCCCTGGGTTAGTTGATGGGCGCCCCTTGTGCAGAAGGATGGCTGTTGCAATCCTCCATTCCTCTGGGGCAAAGCCAGTCTGGTGGCTGTGGTTAAAGATGGTTTCTAGTGACCATGATAGATCCTGTTTAAATCTATTTAAGAAGCATCCTGGAATGTTGTTGGGACCTACAGAGGCTGTGTTTTTGTCTTTAGCAAGCACAGTAAGGACCTGTTCCCTTGTAATGACCAGTAGGGGGATAGTTGTGAATATTTTGTTTCTTTGGGTGTAATAGGATTTGATGGGGGGAGAAGTTTGAACTGAACTTGTCAGCCAGCAGTTTTGCTGTAGTTTCAGGCTGGATGCAAGTGTTGCCATTCGTGATTAACTGCTGAGTATTTCACCTGAGGTTACAAACATAATTAAAAAAAAAGTATTTTGGCTATCTTTCACCTGGTAGGCTATCATTGCCTCATAGTTTGCTTTGGCAGATTTGACCAGCTCTCTAATTTGTTTGTTTAGACTGGAGAGTGTCTTTTTGCATTGTTTTGTCTGTTCCTTCTTGTCTTTGGAGAGGATTTTTTTTTCCCTTTTGTTGAATAGCCTATTTATGCTAGGGGTCCAGCAGGGTGGTTTATTTTTGCCAGTAATTATAGGTTTGACTCAGATAGGTACTGCCTCCTCTGTGCAGTTATGAATGTGGTTGTGCAGTGCTTTTGTGTACTGCATAGAGTAGGCCTCAGTGTCATCCAGGTGTGGAGGGGCTTGGAGGTTTACTTAGTCTTAGATATTTGGCCTTAGCAAAGTTCTTAAAGGATTTAGACTTTGATGGAGGAGGGTTCTAGGTTAGTTTTAATACTAAAGGAGATCATTTTGTGGTCAGATTTTACCAGGGAGGAGTTAATGCATGGGAGGGAGCAGCATCCCTGATGTTTGTGAGTAGTAGGTCTAGGATAGTTGTACCTCTAGCTAGGGAGCTAGCTAGTTGTTCCAGGATATTTGCGTTGATGAAGTAAAAAAAATCTGTGAGCAAGTTTATTATGTGTCATATAAATCTCCCAGTTTAGAACTCCCAGGTAGTTACTCCCAGCTAGCTGAAGTCACCCAGAGGTAGCTGAAGTCACCCATAAGTATGGTGTTAGGCTGAATGTTAAGAGATTCCATTGAGTTTAGGTAGGAGATGTGATTTTACATATTCATGTTAGGTGACCTGTACCTAGCAAGGATATGATAGGGGTTGCACATATGGTTAGGTGGGCATAGAGCAATTCAAGCGAGTCTTGTTGTTGGACCAGTCTAGTGGCGTACTTGTCCTTTGTGAACAGAGAGACACTTCCTCCCTTTGTTTTATCCTGAGCTGAGGGGGATCAAAATGTATGAAAGGCATTGTGGCCTTCAATAGATGAGGAATCCTTGGAAAAAATTCACAAACCTTGAGAAATGTTCCATAATACAGAAACAAAATGTGCACAAACATAGGAAAACTTCTACAAACACAGCAGGATGAAAGACTTTTATACAGTTAAGTCCTCAGGCCAATCAGATAAACACACAGTAAGCCTTCTGTGATGAAAAGAGATATTGTCAGCACAGCTAGCTGGAATTTTGTAAATAATTATATGTCATAAAAGATACTTGTAATACCAACTACAAGCGAAGAGCCACCAAGCTGGAAAACCAAATCCTTTATTAAACACGGATGTTCCGATTAAAATAACAAATCAATTATTCCACAAGTAATCGGATTACTGGTGGAATAACTGATTTGTTATTTTAATCGGAACATCCGTGTTTAATAAAAGATTTGGTTTTCCAGCTTGGTGGCGCTTCGCTTGAAGTTGGTATTACATAGTTCATAAAAGATACTTGTGTAACAAATGTATTAGAACTATATGTCATGTGTATATCAAACTGCTCTGTACAGATGGTTGTGTTGAAAAGGTATTTTGTAAAGTGCTTGTGTTTAAAATGTACCACATTGTGCTCTACTGGAAGAGAACAGAAGATGTTAAATGCACTATTGTAACTGTTTAAATGTATATGTTAACAGAGGAAACAGGAGAGTTAACCTCAATTCAGCAAACTTTAGAAAAATATCTGAAATTACATTACTTTATAGGCTAAGCCATAAAAGATTATATCTTTCAGTTCTCAGTGCAGCAGCAGACACAAAGTCCATACTATGAAGCTTTCTTTATTGTCTTTGGAGTGAACTAATTGCTTACTTTTGGAAGCATGAAGGAATGCAATTATTTTATGACTTCCAGCATCTGCCAAAGATCTGACCAAAAGCCCTTGTTTATGTATTTTTACAGGTAGATGCTAAATATTACCAGCTGCCATCAGTGATTGTTTTGCCTGGAAACTAGAAGTCAGATGACAAGAACTGATGTCATTCTGCAAGCTATCCCAGCAGTAATATTTTAGATATTGTTTTAAGTCTATCAATGAAACAGAACATTCTGTATTCTGTCTTGGACCTTACAACAAGAAGATCCATTCACCACATCTGCCTTGCTCTAATGAAGTAAGTTTCTAGGGAAGACTATAACTCTCTTAGATACAGTCGGGAATATAGGGACGCTTAGTTTAGATTTTGTTTTCTTTATTTGTGTGAGCCTGTACTGCAATGTTATTTTAAATATTTCCTGTGGTTTTGAACTCTGATGTCATTGTGAATATATATTTAGTATTGTCTCCTTCTTTTATTATTTATTATTAAATATATTTAAACTTTTCATTCTGGCTAATCTGTGTAGAGATATTTAAGTTGTGAGAGTATTTGCATACTTATTTGGTGAGACTGTGTGGGCCATTCCTAATAGCCTTGCTCTTGGTCAAACTATCATTTGTGTTAATGTTAATATTACACAGTAAAATTGGTCACCCTTTGTTAAGGGTCTTAAAGTAGCTGTCAAGGAGTGACTGGTGGTAGTGGAAACTACCTTATAGTCTGGGCAGAAGGGGGCATAGCTAGTAAACCTGTGCCAGCCTCTCACAGGTGTGGGTGTGTATAAAACAAATCTCCAAGAGTGTGTGTGTGTGTGTCAGCTACTTGGGCAGGGACACGAGGCACTGGTTAGACAGAGAGATTTCTAGAAGTCTTGGCTTGGTCACTCAGCTGAGATCTCAACTCTATAGCTGTGCCAGTGGGGAGTCTTACTGGGGATCTGGAGAAAGAGTGAGAAACCAGCCCTAGACTGATTGTGGTCTCTGTGTGCTCTTAAGGAAAACTGCATTAGAGAGCTGCATCAGGAAATACTGTGTGTGTACCTGTTATCCTCTCAGTGAAGATCATCCCACAGGTGTCAGTGGTGAGGATTGAGGCTCCTTGATTACTGGTTCAGTGGTACATCATCACACCTTCCACCAGCTGTTCCCAACTCAGATGGGTGGAATCAGCCCTCTGCTCCCACCAGAATGCAGAACAAAACCCTCTTAATGTAAAATGAACTGGTTTTGAGCTTAATTGCAGTAACAAATGCTTTACAACACAAGGAAGAACTCTTGAGAAAGTTTTCCAAATACAGAAAAATGTGTGCAAATGTAGGAAAACTTCTACAAACACAGAAAAACTTTGCAAAAGTTAGAAATATTTTGGCAAACTCAGAACAGCTTTTGCAGTATCTGAAGAGGTTTGGAAATATCAGGATACTGTTAAAACAACCTAAGAGCAGTACAGTAACAAACAGATGGCGTTTCTATGATGAGAAAAGATATAAAAAAGACAGCATTCTATGGAAGATTTAAATATCTGGACATACATTAAACACAGCAATTTGTGACTGTTTCAGTAGAAATAGCAGCTAAGAACACCATAGAACTACAAAAAAGTATAGCTGTGCATTGTGATAACAGATTGTCATAGTTTCACAGGTTAGTACTAAGCTAACTGCACTTGTGTGCCATTTTAAGCCTAGCCAATTACACCATCTGAGAATCAAACCCTACACCTTATGTTTGTAAGGTAAACACCTTAACCATTATACCAAACTCCCAGAATTCATTAAGCCTTCTATGAATGATACATGTTTTATGTGACAAGTGGTCATACATAGCTGATGAATGCTGATGTCAACAAAAATACTATAGAAAAGCACTGTATTGAAAAACTATGCAAATGGAAAAATAATAGAAAATGAAGGTCAGATATAAGGTGAAAGATAATGAATCACACTGGATGTATAAAATGGTGAAGCCAAGAAGTGAATAAAGGTTAAAAATTGTTGAGGTAAACTCAGAAATGAATGTTGTACTGTGCTGTGGTTAGAGCTACATTGTATGAATGAAATTGTTAGAAGAATACAGGGGTTGGGAAGGTGGCCTAATGGTTGAGGTGTTTGCCTTACAAACACAAGGTACAAGGTTTGAATCTCACAGGGGATAATTGGCTAGGCTTAAAATGGCTCGCAAGGGCAGTTAGCCTAGTACTAACCTATGAATTATTTGTGTAATTCCATAAGTAGCAGGGATGGAAATGAGCTGAACACTATAGCCATATCTTATCCATAAAGGTCTGCTAGGTATAATTCCATTTTCCATCCATATTTTGACACTGTTAACTGCTTATTGAACTAAATATTATAGAATATTCTTGCATCTGTAAATAGATATATGTATTTATTTTTTTAGCTCATCCTTGTATCTGTAAATAAGTTTTGGTCATTTTTTATGCAATCCTGTTCACCCAGGCTGTGCCTGCAAATGGTCCATTGAGATCAGTGCACTACCCTGGTAAACAAATATAAATAAATAAAAAATAAATAATACTGGAGATCTTTTTATACATTTCTTAAATGGGTAGCCGCACTACACACAACCTTCCCTTTTCAGGGACAATGTGGAAGTGTGTTGGTTAAGCAACTTGCTCAAACTCACACAGTAGGCAAATGGATAGGGAAGGAATCAAACCTGGAAGCAGCCAATCTGCATTTACTGTCAGACTGCCATGCTTTATCAGGGATTTCAATAAATGAGTATGAATAATTATTCCTGTACATGCCACTATATGAGTTTAAATTGTTACTAAGGGCTTATACATCCAAATATTACCAAATTGTGTAGATTAAGTGAGCAATAACACAAGAGGCTAAAGCACAGAATTTGAATTTCTATGTCTGTGATGCAGGAAAACCAGTAATATGTTGTAGGGAGTAGATAAAAGGATCTGAAATAAGAAAATGTACTCTAGTAAGAAACTATAGATGGCATCTAAGAACAATAATAAATTCAGTATAGATGAAAAGTCATCATGCTTAGTAGCAGAAATTTAGTAAATGTTCACAAACAACATGGGAAAACTAAAAGCTATACCCTGGGATTCAAGAACATCTACACTAAGTGTACACTGTTCTGAGAACAGACAATACAGACATAATTCATACCTTTTTCCTCCTAATTTTAGTTTTCCTACTGATATTCATGCAGCTTTAAATATTGACAGAGATTCATAAAGGTTACTGCAAAGTGCAGACTACATGTACACTTAGTGTAATCTTTCTGAGTGACTAGAAAGCACAAAAAATGTGATAAAAATGTTCTTAAATACATATCGTGTACACTTAGTGTAACCCTTATTGAATCTGTCCCACAGACACAAGATACTAATTAAAGTGAATGTTAGTCTAGAATTCAGTGAGACCAATGCTGTAACTTCTTTAATATCTAAGAAAGAAAGTGAATTAAACTGCCTGGAAAACACAGGGTATTATGTAAGGTAAACACCAGAGACCGGCCTATGCATCTGGCACCACTACTGAAGAAACATACATCAGAAGATGTGCATTTATGTCAAGATTTCAATTTCTGTCAGTTTGGTACAAAACATTGTGAAGTAGCCAAGTTGCCAAAAAGCAGAGAAAGTTTGCATCCACAAGCAGATAGGAGAAAGTTTCAAAAGTCACCATGCTGCAGATATATTTGCAAGTAGAAGTAAAATAATTCCTGTTGATTAATATGCATAAAGAATTGTTCCAGCATAACAGTCTGATTTGCTCAGTAGTGTCTGTACTTCTGTTTTTTCAGCAGGCAATGCACCAGTAGCTTCAAGGAACTATTAATATGCAGTGTCAAAAAATATAATCCTGGTAATCAAAAAAAATGACAATGAACACTTGGAGAAGTCATGGCTTATCTTAAGATAAACAGTAAGATATTAGGGTTAACAAAGGGAAGTGTGACACCCATGCACTGGCCCAGTAATCAAGGAGCCTCAATCCTCACCACTAACACCAGTGAGGGTGTGCACATTGGGAAGGATAACAAGTACACACACAGTAAAGTACAATTTCCCTTAAGAGCACATAGAGATCACAGTCAGTCTGGGGCTGGTTTCACCCTTTCTTTCCAGATCCCCAATAAGACTCCCCACTAGCACAGCTATAGGGTTTAGATCCCAGCTGAATAGTCAAGCCAAAACCTCCAGTACCCTCTCTATCCAACCAGTGCTTCGTGTCCCTGCCTAAGTAGCTGACACACACACACACACACACACACTTTGAAATTTGGTTTATATACAAATACACAGACACTATTGGGGAAGGATGGCACAGGTTCACCAGTTATGCCCCCTCCTGCCAGTCTATAAGGTAGCAATCACTGCCACCAACTACTCTTATCAGCTACTAATAAGGCCCTTCCCAAAGGGTGACCAATTTCACTGTGCAATATTACTGTTACCCAAATAGTAAGTGTAACCCAGGGCAAAGGCTACTCTAGAGTGGCTTAGTACAGTATCACTAAATACATGCAAGTACTCTAGAGCTTGAATTATCCCTACACAAAACAGCCACAGTTGAAAGGTTTTAAAATATTTAATAATAAATAATAAAAACACAAGACAATTCTTATTACTTCAACACAATGACATTATAGAGTTCAGAGATCACAGGAAAATGCTTTAAAATAATACTGTAGAATAGTCTGACATAAAAATAGAAAACAGCTAGACTAATCTGGCTATTTCTATCTATCTGTAAGATAAATCACTGTACTAAATAAATATCTTACTTACAGAGCAAAGGCAGAGTGCTGGTGAGTTGTGTTCAGGTTCAGAGAAAATCCAAAATGCTTAATTATCTCTCTCTCTGAGAAAGTCTTAAATTGATAACACAGTACTGCTGAGTCATTTCACATTACATTATTCTTGACACTTCTCTGGTTCCCAGGCTAACAGAAATGCAAAATTTACATTTCTTAGTAAGCTGCACCTGTCCAGGAAGCCACAGCAATAAAAGGCATTATGCATGTAAAACCTTAGTAATTATTTCTTAAATCAAGAGAACAGAAATAATTTCCTGGCCCAGACATCCTGTCTCTGAGCTTGAGATCAACCAGTCATACAATGCTTGACTTATCAGCTTTCTTCCAGTAGAGTGCACTGTGGTTACATTTTGAAGCTCAGTATAACATATAGTTCTCTTTACATTTGTAAACCAAGCCTGTGGATTATATTAATATTTACAAATGGCATAGAATTATCTACAAAATTCTATCTAGCTATGCTGGCTTGGCAGCTTTCACATATCCCCCCCCCCCCACGAGAACTCAAGCTAGTTTTTCAAGTAACCCTTGAGAAACGCTTGAAAGGGTTATGTCTATCTGTGTATGCCTTACCCCATTCCCTGTTTTGAGAGCCCATCTGTGTTGGCATTGCTACTCCCACTGCGGTGCTGCACTGAGATATATGCTTGCAATGCTAGGCTCCATCTTAGCAACTTGGCATTTTGCTGTCTGGCTCAATGTAACCATGTTAGGAGATTGTGATATGTAACTACAGCGAATTTTCTTCCATACAGATAAGAGTGAAGTTTCTGCAGTGCCCACACTATAGCTAGACATTCCTTTTCAACAGCTGCATAGCAGTCCTTCTGGGTTGGAGCCTATGACTGAGATAAACTACTGGGTGCTCTTCTCCCTGTGAAGAAATCTGGCTAAGTACAGGACCCACCCCATGGTTTGAAGCATCCACCTACACAACAAATTATTTGCTGTAATCTGGACTGGCTAAAACAGGGGGTCCTCCCAAAGCTTCTTTAAGCTTCAGGAATGCCTGCTCACATGCTGTGGTCTACACTACCTTATCTGGCCTGTTTTTCCTTGTCAGGTCTGTGATGGGAGCACCTATGGTATTATTACTGGGGATGAACTTTCTGTAGTATCCTGCTGTCCCTAAGAATGTCCTCACCTGCTTTTTGGTAAAAGGTGTAGGCCATGCCTGAATGGCTTCCACTTTGGCAGGTTCTGACCTGATCTTACCACTCCCCACTCTATGTCCCAGGTAGGAGACCTCTGCCATACCCACCTGACATTTTCTCGGCTTAATGGTCAACCCTGCCTTCTGTAGTCTCCCTGAAATGTTGAAGGTGCTTTTGCCAGGAATGGCTGTAGATGGCAATATCATCTAGGTAAGCAAGGGAAACCCTCCTGCTTCTGCTAGGATATGATCTACCAGCCTCTGGAAAGTTTCTGGGGCATTTTTCATCCCAAAGGGCATCGTTGTGAACTCATACAAGCCAAAAGGAGTCACAAAGGCTGACCTCTCTCTAGCACTGGGAGTCACGGGCACCTGCCAGTAACCCTTGGTAAGATCAATGCTGGTAAGATACTTAGCCCCACCCGGCTGCACTAGGGCCTCATCTGTCTTAGGCATATTGTAAGTATCTGACTGTGTGACTATTTAATTTCCTGTAGTCAACACAGAACCTGGTGCTGCCATTCATTTTTGGCACCAGGACCACTGGGAATGCACAGGGACTGTTGGACTCCTGAATTACCCCTAATTCCAACATTTCCTGTATCTCCTGTCTCAGAGTCTGTATGACTCTGTCGGCACCATATAAGAGGCCTGCCTAATAGGCCTTTGGGGTCATGTATCCACCTGATGCTGCACCAGTTGGGTGCACCCTGGTTTCCCAGTGAACATGTCCCAAACTCCTGTAACACTGCTCGTATTTCTTGAACCTGAGTAGGAGATAGCTGCTGGGACATTGCTGCCCCTTCCACTGAGGTGTCAGTTTGAGGCTCACTGAGGAGATCAGTCACCAGATCTCCCTCTGACTCCTCCTGCAATCCACTGCAAATACTCAGCACAAGAGCCTCCCTATCATGGTAAGGTTTCATCATGTTAATGTACAATTTGTGCCCCTGTCTCCTGCCTAGCAGTTCTACCATGTAGTTAACATCACTTACCTTTCTTACCACCTTGCAGGGACCCCCCCCCCAAGCTGCTTGCAGCTTTTTGTGTCTGACAGGAATGAGAACCATTACCTGCTGCCCTACAGCATACTCTCTAGCTTGAGCATTCCTGTCATACCAGACCTTTTTCTGTTGTTAGGCTTCTGCCAGGTTCTCCTGGGCCAAGCCCATGAGTTCTCTGAGCCTTGTCCTGAGGTTTAGGACATATACCACAACAGATTCCTTGTGAGATTCACACTCACCTTCCCATTTAAGTCTATAGGCCCCCTCAGCCTATGCCCATACAGCAACTCAAAGGGTGAAAAACCTGTGGATTCCTGGGGAACCTCTTTGTAAGCAAATAGACGGGGCAAATATTTGTCCCACTCCCTCTTAAACTCATCTGCAGCATGGACTTAAGTGTAGAGTTTAACCTCTCAACAGGACCATTAGTCTGGGGATCGTCTTCAGGTGCTTTGC
The DNA here is from genome assembly GCF_019279795.1 of Protopterus annectens. Classification (NCBI taxonomy): domain Eukaryota; kingdom Metazoa; phylum Chordata; order Ceratodontiformes; family Protopteridae; genus Protopterus; species Protopterus annectens. The sequence goes on along the minus strand of NC_056739.1, from coordinate 853,183,205 downwards.
CCCACAGTACTTCCACAGACAAGCCAGCAGGTCTGATATGAAATTGGCACCTCTGTCAGTCAGTATTTATTTTGGGAAACCTACTCTGCTGAAAACCTCTAACAAAGCATTTGCCACCTTTTCCGCCTCAATGGAGGACAAAGCCACTGCCTCAGGGTATCTTGTAGCATAATCTACTACCACTAGGATATACTCTTTCCCTGTGGAACTTGGGGTATTCAGAGGCCCCACAATATAGGTTCATAGGTAGGTACTAGGCTATCGGCCCTAGGGCCCATACAAACCTAGCCAAAAAATGTACCCTGGCTTTCGCCACCCAAGAAAATTATTTTCCTGTGCCCCTGTCGAGCAGAGCCCCAGAAGTGATCCCCGGGGTGAATTTCCCATTTCCCATCCAATCATCAAGATTTTTCTTGAAGAGTGCTAATGAGGAGCTCTGTTTGACATAGAGAGGTAGTCTGTTCCAGAGTATGGGAAGTCTCTGGGACAGGAATCTATCCCTCCAGCATGTTCTGTTTATTGTGGTGACAAGGTTAAGGTCCCTAGAGCGTGTAGCTTGGAGGGATTGGGATTTCTTTAAGTGGAGCATGTCCAACAGCTCTGGGTTTGACATAGCTTTGTATGTTAGGCAGAGATCGCCCCTGAGTAGGCGATATGTGATGGAGTAAAGCTGTAGCTTTTTGAGACGGTCTGCACAGGGCATCTGTTTGAGGCCAGTAATCATCTTTGTGAGGTATTTCTGTGGTCTTTCCAATTGTTGTAGATGTCTTGTGAGGTACATACCAAAAGGGGCGTTGTACTCTATAATGGGTCTAATGAGTGATGAGTAGAGGGGAACAATGACCTATTTTTTTCTGGATGAGAATCCTTTTGTGATGAGATGAGCCACGTAGAAGGATTTCCTGACCACTGTGGCGGTGTGATTATCAAAGGAGAGACTACTGTCCACCTGTGTCCCAAGGTCTCTTATCACATTTTCGGCATTAAGTAGACTACCAGCTATGTGGTAGTTCATGGGTACAGAGTTTTTACCAAAGGGGATGACAATACACTTTTTGGCATTGAGCTTCAGGCCATGGCTTTGACACCAGGTATCTGTCTCACTGAGGCCCTTTTGTAGTTTGTCCACATCGTTAGGAGTTTCGATTATGGCTCCTAGTTTGCAGTCATCTGCAAACTTTGTTAGCCAAAGACCTTCTGTGTTGGCCTGCACTTCAGAGAAGTAGATACCAAACAGGAGAGGACCCAGGACTGAACCCTGTGGTACTCCACTTGTCACTGGTCTGATGTTGGATTTGGAATCCGCTGCTTTCACAGTGTGGGTTCTGTCTGTGAGCCAGTTGGCAACCCATTTTGTGACATAGGGATTTATACCTAGTTTAGTGAGCTTATCTATAATTCCAGAGTGGGGGATGGTGTCGAAAGCCTTGGCAAGATCTAGATAAGCTGTGTGAACCATTTTACCCTCATCTGTGGCTTTGGTGACTGCTTCAAAGAAGTCAATCAGGTTTAGGAGACATGATCTGCCTTTTACAAATCCAAACTGAGTAGGGTCCAGAGTCTGGAGATTACCAATGTCTTTGTTTATGAGTTCCATGATGATACGTTCCATGGCCTTGCAGACCAGGCTCGTCAGGCTAATGGGGCGGTAGTTCCCGGGGTCCGTTGTGGCTCCCCCTTTGTAGAGTGGGATAACTGTCGCGGTGCGCCATTCAGTGGGTACAAAGCCTTAGGTGAGGCTATGATTGAACATGGTGCTTAGGTAGGGTGCCAGTTTATTCTGTAGTTCATGTAGAATGCAGCCTGGGATATTGTCAGGTCCCATGGATGCTGTGTTCTTGGCTTTGGATAGTGTGTTTTTTACCTGTGCAGCCGTGATTATAGGAACTTTGCATTCTTCCGGTATAGAGATGGGCCCTCTAGGGGGTGAGAGGGGGGTAAAGTTAGCATTGAACCTATCTGCTAGGATGTTGGCAATATCAGTTGGTTCTGTATATTTAGTGCCATTATGCTGTAACTTAGAGCAGATCTGAGTGTTCCCATTTAGATTCTTGACATAGCTATAGAATGCTTTGTGGTTATCTTTAGAGTCAGTGGCAATTTTGTTTTCGTAACTAGCTTTGGAGGATTTTATGAGGGATCTCAGCTGCTTAATGAGGTTGACCAGGGAGTTCCTCCAGTCATGGGATTTTACTCTTTTTTGCAACAATTTCTTTCTTCTGTTGTAGAGTTTGTTTATGGCAGAGGACCACCAGATTGGCTTCCTTTTTTTGGAGGATAACATCTTGGTTCTATTAGGGATAGCATGATCCATGCACTCGTGTAAGTGCTTATAAAGTGCATTTGTGTAGGATTCGGCAGTCATACCTCTATTGTCCGTCTGCATGGGTGTCATGAAGTTTGCCACTTCTGTCTTAAGAAGTGTGAAGTTGGCTTTTGAGAAGTTTTTTATGATAGTTTCCCTAATTGGGGCTGGGGGTGGGATGTGGATGTCTAGGCTGATAAGCTTGTGGTCGGATCTGACCAACGAGGAATTGACCTCTGGTGTGGAACACCGGTTTCCCATGTTGGTAATGACCAGGTCTAGGATATTGCTGCCCCTGGTGGGGGTGTGAATAAGTAGATCCAAGGCGTTGGAATTTATGAATTCTAGAAAACGTTGAGCAAAAGAGTTGGTACATGAGTAGTTTTCCCAGTTAATGGTGGGGTAGTTGAAATTGCCCATTATTAGGGTGTTGGGTTGTACCCTAATACTTTCCAGTGTATCAAGAAATGAGGAGTGTAAATCCTGGGGCATGGTGGGGGGTCTGTAGCAAGCTGCAATTTGGATTGCGGTCTTGCCCAGAGTTAGTTGCACTTGGATAATCTCGGATGCATTATGCTGTGCAACTAGCCTGGAGGTGTGGATATCCTTAATGAATATGGACACGCCTCTGCCTTTAGTGCTTCTTTCTGGGTTAGGTGGCCGAAAGGTGTGGTATGAATTGAAGCCTGGTAATGCAGGGGTGCTCTCTGGAGCTTTGAACCAGTCCATAGCTACCCTCTGAAATGGCTCCTCAATCACAGGCAAAGGCATCAAAGAAGCTCTTACCTTCTCTCCTGCCTTGCCTACCTTTTGGCACTGCTCACAGGTCCTGCAGTGTCCTGTTACATCTCTGGAAATTCCAGGCCAACAGAAGTTCTGCATAATACGTCTCTTTGTAAGTTTTATGCACATATAACCTGCAAAGGGAATATCATGGGCTATGGCTAGAAGCACCACACAGTAGGCTCTAGGCACTACCAACTGCTGTATTCTCTCACCTTCTAGCCCTCCCTCAGGGGTCCACTCCCTATACAGTAACTCTTTGTCCCAGTATACAGATTCCCCCTTCCCTTGAGAATCAGGTACCTTGCTAGCTACCTGCCTCAGGCCTTGTAATGTAGGGTCTGAGAGCTGAGCCTGTCTCAACTCTCTTTGTAACCCTTTCCAGCTCCCCTTCCACAGGAAGTCTGACATCCTCTGACAGTGGTGCCTCACTGTCAGCCTGGGTACTACTACTCACCTCTACCTTTGCAATCACTCTGTCCAAGGGAACATCAGCACCCACAAGCAGCTGTGGCTCACCTTCAGTCTCACTGCTACAGGGTAGCTCCCTCCCTGAAGTAACCACCTCACCAGCACTGGCTACAAGTGTGCAGTCTGACTGGGTCTCCCCCTGGCTACCAGACCCACATGCTTGTTTCCAAGCCTGACTGTGTGTAAGTGCATTAACACATGGTATTGCCTCATGAAAATCCTTCCCTATCAGGACATCTGCAGGATGGTAGTGTGGTACCCCTGTTGTCTCAAGAAAACCTAGTATTGGCATTTTGTCTTTCCCACTTACTGGCTCCCTCACCTTTTGTTCCCCACCTTGCTTCGGTGGACATCTGTATGTCACATGACCCCACTGGTTGCATTCAAAACATTTAACCCTAGGTCCTGGATGTGTACCTGGACTAGTGGCTTACCCTGCTACTGATAAATTCTGTTGGGGCAGTATGGGCTGCTCACCAAGGGTTCTCTTAGACCCATGAACAGCGCTGGGTGTACCTTTCCTGTGCAGGGATGCCCTGCTTGCTAAGTATAGGTCTCCCTTCATCCCCAACTCATCTGAAGTAGCACATTGTCTGTCAGCTAACCAGATCCTCATGTCCGCAGGCAAAGTGCTAAGGACTTGTTCCTTCACCAAAAGGTCTGCCAGCCCTTCAGAAGTGGTGACCTGATATCCACTCACCCACGTATGAAAATAAGTGCTTAGTTCAGCAACATATTCACACATACTTTCATCTCCCTTGTGTCTATGCTCACAAAACCTTTTCCTATAAGTTTCAGGTGTTAGCTTAAGAAATTCTAACAAACAATTCTTTACAGCATTATAGTTAAAACAGTCAATGTCAGATAATTTGGAAAAGTACATTTACAGCTTTACCACAAAGTAAGGAGGTCAGCAACTGTACCCAGAGCCTTTGGTCAACATTATACTGTTTACATACTCTCTCAAACATATGAATGAAACTATCAAAATTATCCCCCTCTGTAAACTGTGGAAGAAATTTACTGACCTTCTGTGCTTCTGGGGTCCGGTTACTCCCTTCCTCATTACTTCCATGACTCTGGTGAAGAGTCAGCATCTCTTTTTTGTGCTGCCTCTCCTTCTCCACAGCTTTCATTTCCAAACCCCTGCCCTCCAATTTAAGTCTCTTTAGCGCCAGATGGATTTTTAAGTTTTCTGCAGAAAGGTTGAACTGTACATTCTCTGAGTGTTGTACATCTCCATGGCCAGTTTTATCATCCTCCTGATTGCTGTTTTCTAATGCAGCTGTGACTAAAGCTGCAATCATGTCTGCCTTAGTCAGGTTACCATGCACCAGTCCCTTAGCCTGGCACATCTCAGCCAACTGTCTCCTTGTCAGCTTGCCATACTCCTCTGCTGACATGCTTGCCTGTCTCCCTGACTAACTAATCTAACAAAAGAAATAAAACAATTGTGATCTGAACTCTGAATATTCACTGCATGGCTGATTTAGAGTACAAAAACACCTTCAGTGATCACTCTACCCAAGCTACAGGAATTCAGTATCCACACCACTACAAGCCAGTTAGAATGTGATGTGGCTAACTCACCACTATCAAACAATTAATATTTGATGTGGATATCCCACCACTGCCAAACAATTAATATGTGATGCCCATGCACTGGCTCAGTAATCAAGAAGCCTCAATCCTCACTGCTAACACAATTGAGGGGTGTTCACATTGGGAAGGATAACAAGTACACACACAGTAAAGTACAATTTCCCTTAAGAGCACACAGAGATCACATTCAGTCTGGGTTTGTTTTTCCCTTTCTCTCCAGGTCCCCAGTAATACTCCCCAATGGCACAGCTGTAGGGTTCAGATCCCAGCTGAGTAGTCAAGCCAAAACCTCCAGTACCCTCTCTGTCCAACCAGTGCTTTGTGTCCCTGTCCAAGTAGCTGACACACACATACTTTGAGATTTGATTTATATAGAAATACACAGACACTCCTGGGGAATGCTAGCACAGGTTCTCCAGCTATGCCCCCTCCTGCCAGGCTATAAGGTAGTAATCACTGCCACCAACTACTCTTATCAGCTACTAATAAGGCCCTTCCCAAAGGGTGACCAATTTCACTGTGCAGTATTACTGTTATCCAAATAGTAAGTGTAACCTAGGTCTAAGGCTATTCTGGAGTGGCTTAGTACAGTATCACTAAATACATGCAAGTACTCTAGAGCTTAAATTATCTCTATAAAAAACAGCCACAGTTGAAATAATAAATAATAAAAACACAAGGCAATATTTATTACTTCAACACAATGACATTACAGAGTTCAGAGATCACAGGAAAATGCTTTAAAATAATACTGTAGAATAGTCTGACATAAATATAGAAAACAGCTACACTAATTTGGCTTTTTCTATCTATCTTTAAGAGAAATCACTGTTCTAAACAAATATCTTACTTATAGAGCACAGGCAGAGTGTTGGTGAGCTGATGTGTTCAGGTTCAGAGAAAATCCAAAATGCTTAAATCTCTCTCTCTCTCTGAGAAAGTCTTAAATTGATAATACAGTACGCCTGAGTCATTTCACATTACATCATTCTTGACACTTCTCTGGTTCCCAGGCTAACAGAAACTCAAAATTTACATTTTTTAGTAAGCTGCACCTGGCCAGGAAGCCACAGCAATAAAATGCATTATACATGTAAAACCTTAGTAATTATCTCTTAAACCAAGACAATAGAAAGAATTTCCTAGCCCAGACATTCTGTCTCTGAGCTTGAGATCAGTCATACAATGCTTGACTTATCGGCTTTCTTCCAGCAGAGTGCACTGTGGTTACATTTTTGAAGCTCAGTACACCATGTAGTTTAATCATAACATATAGTTCTCTTTACATTTGTAAACCAAGCCTGTGGATTATATTAATATTTACAAATGACATTGAATTATCTACAAAATTGTATCTAGCTAGGCTGGCAGTCTTCACAGGAAGTATGAATTTTCAAAGATGAAGTTGTATAGTGTGAGCATTTCATTGACAAAAATGGACTACACCAGTCACAAGATGGTAGAAGCTCCATTACGGGCATTTAGGCTTTAAGACATGTTGCATACGTTGTCTTATCTAAGAATGGTGAAGTACTACAAAATCTTTCTGTGGAACGTCTTCACAGTATGTCACTTTTCGGAGATCCCACTCTATAATGGGCCAGAAAGGACACAGACATAAGATTGCTAAACATAACTTTTAAAGTTAAAATAATTACTGCATACTCTTGACAAGAAGCTTATCGACTTTCTTCCATCTTTGCTAAGTAGTTTGCCACATACTACTTCCTGTCATAGAATTGACTCTCTTCTAGTGTATGAACTCCATGATTGTACAAACCATCGCATTTACTTCAAGGCCTTTAACTAAATATAAATGTGAATAAGCCCAGACAGGCAGAAAATCCTTAAGTACTAGCTGAAGAATGCAGAAAATCAATCACTGATGATATGAAACAAGGCTTGCCTTGTACTGATTAAAGATTACAGGTTATTGTTAGCCACACCTCTCAAATGTACAGATTTTCGCAGAATGTCCAGATTTTTTGCTTCATACTGTTGGACTGTTTTTTACGAAAATTGTGTTTTTCTGGCAAATTATTGTGAAATCATTAAAGATTAAAGTTAGAAAATAATGACAGACATTTGAGTTTCAGACTTCATACCGTTCAGAAAATCCAAGTTATTGCAAAACCTGTTATTTTCTCAACTTTCTACGTTTGTAAGAGCAATATTTAAAAACTGTCCATATTTTCGTGCCTTTATCCTACTTTTATTCATGGTTTTGTCCAGATTTCTTACTCTAAGAGGTTCAGAGGTATGTTTCTAGCTGTTCTTAATCCAAGGAATGGCAATCCATGCCTCCCAGTCAGAGGTATGACACCTGATACTACAAATTCCAACACTTTGAAAATTAAAAGGCAGTTCTGATAAAAATCTGTGAATTCTGAACTGTGTTGTTACACTTTTAAATTGGTTTTGCTAGTAGTTTTCATCTTCTTGTACTCCTGCCATGGAGAGCTGCTTCCCAGTGTACTGATACATGCATGCGCACACACACACACACACACACACACACATATATATATATATATATATATATATTTATATATATATATATATATATGTGTGTGTGTGTGTGTGCGTGCGTGTGTATCTATATTTATACATATATACTCCATATGTAATCCAGCACTATAAACTCAGTCCTATAGAAAATCCATAATGTACCACAATAATCCATGATAATCCATCGTTGTTTTATTCCAAAATATAATATATCTACAAAAAATGTTCAAACAGTGACAAAAGACAGCAGAAAGCAGTGCTGCTGTCTGAACCAGGCCTCTTACTCAGCAATCACCGGCTGGGAACAGGAAACAGACCGGTTTCGCCCTCTGGCGTCTTCAGTATGTATGTGTGTGTATGTATATATATATATATATATATATATATATATATATATATATATATATATATATATATATATATATGTGTGTGTGTATGTGTGTGTGTATATGTGTATATATATATATATATATATATATATTTTTTTTTTTTTTTTTTTTTTTAACTTGGTCAACACTAGTTTGTGTGATACAAGTAAACTGCTGTATATTGTGTGTAAAGACTTTATTATGCAACTTTCATTTGGTCAACAAAGGTAAGTGGTGGAGCTGAAAATGTTTGTGCAAGTGTGAGTGTTTTTTGGTTAGGTTAAAGATTAGGCAAGGGAATAGATTTAGTATGCATGCAAGTGTCAGTGTTTTAATGTTTGGGTAAGAGATTAGGGGATAGGTTTAGTGTGCATCTGTGTGTGCATGTGTGTCCGAGCTGTCTTGTGTAGTGTTATTGTTACTGAATGTTTTTAAGGTAAGCTGCATGTTACAGTGAGGGTTGGGTAGGATTAGCATTATCAAGTTGGAACAGGGAGGGCAAAGTCAAACATTACATAAATTGCTCAGTTTTTGCCTTTCCTTAAACCGCATTCCTCCTCCTCCTGAACATTACTCTGCATGTACTGTTCCCACAGATTCCATGTGTTTGTACATAATTTGCTCCTACCCTTGTCTAAAGATCCTACCTCCAGTTCTTTTATCTCCTTTACAATATTCAGTTACTTAGTTGGTTTAGAGCTTGATTTCCATTGTCTAGTAATAGCTTTAAACATAGTAAGAGCTTTGGCCTTACTATGTCTGGGCAATTCAGATCCTATATTCCAGCTAAAAAATAACCATTCCCTTAGTTACAACCATTTACTCCCCAATATTTCTGACAAAGTACTCTGAAGGGAATTTTTACAATGTACCTAATTATGCAGTTTCTTCATTCTTCAGTAGTAAATGCTAGTACCATTTCCTTCATATCTTACTCAGTTAAATACAAACAATGAACAGCACTCCATTCTCAGTACATTGTCAGTATGTATAGCTGCCATCATGCTGATCCATTTGCTAATCTGGGGTCAACGACTTTGATGTTGTAAAATGTGCCTTCCGTGACCCATCTGAGATGTATTTTATATTGACTGAACATTAAAATGTTTATTTCGGCATTTTGCCTGAGTTATAGTTTACATACTACATTCCTGCTTGGATTGTTTCACTTAGTACTATATACTGCATCATATCAAGAATCATGTTTGAAAAAAAAATAATAAAAAGTTTAGTTTTGGGTTAGCCTGACTCACCTGGTCAGTAAGAGTAATTAATGTTTTGGGCTCTGAAGCTAGAGACCTACAGTTGAATCCCATTGACTCAGCTTGTATACTGCGTAACCTTGAACAAGTTATTTAACTTCCTCATACGTCTGGATCTCCTCTTCATCTGTTAGGTCCAGCGACTGGGATTCAGTCCCTGACGTTAAGATTTTGTATAAGTAGATACACACACTTTCCCTCTGTCTGTGAGGACATTCTAGGTACTCCAGTTTCCTCCCACCTCCGAAAGACATACTGCATAGAGTGGCGGGGTACTTCTTCACTGTTCCTAAATCTACACTGGAGCATTTCTCCCCTGGCCTCACAGTGGGATTAAACTGTTTAATAATTTTAACTAAATAAAATTCCACTAAGAGGCTGTAGTGGACAGATGTTTAATTGTGGCTGGTTACCAGCATTTTATTAGGAAAACAAGTGTAATAGAAGTATTAGAACAATGTGAACATGTGCAAAGTATGAGCTGAGAACTATCCCAGCATTTCCAGAACACATCAAGGATCGAGGGCACCTGTAAACTGAATCGTATTAGCTTTAGGTGGTAGCCTTCAGCTTCAAGACTACTCACTGAAGCGTTATAGCTGAGGCTGTACTGCTGACTACATTTATGAATTAATTTGCATCTGTGAGGTTAGATAAAATTATTATTCCTCGTCATGTCCTCCTACCTCTTGGATTAGTAGCAAATTGACAAGGTTACTTACTAAGGCCTGAGTCTACGTTTCAACGCACGGTTCAACAATCCTTAATGAAAAGTGCAACATGGTGGTTTCGGGTAAACTAGTGCTTCAAAACTGTGTAGCTTAGAAGATTCCCAACTACAACCAGCTATCAATTTGTGTACAATCACTGCATTTCATAAAACAAATAGCAACAATCACATGACTTCACTGAACTGACAAATGAACAAAGGCTAAGATGCTAGTACAGGGCTGAAGGCAGAGATACATTATTAAGACAGATGATGTTACTTACAGTGTCAGAATGCATACCTCTTAACTCTCCAGATTTTTTGCAAAATGTAGAGATTTTTGCCTTATTTTTTCTGTCCCTCATAAAAAATCTTGGTTTTCTTGCAAATTATTGAGTACTAAACACAGAAAACCATGGCAAACATTTGCATTTCAAACTTCATATCATTCAGAATATTCATGCTTTTGCAAAACCTGTTATTCTATCAACTTTCTAAGTTTATAAGATTAATATTAAAAAATTGTTCTTATTTTTGGACCTTTGTCCCCCCCCCCCCTGTTATTTGTAGCTTTGTCCACATTTCTTGCACTTAGAACTTGAGAGGTATATCAGCATAAGGTGTAAGCCACTTCAGAAGGGGGAGAAGGGCAAGCCCTTAATGTAACATAACTTGATAATGATCTAAAACGAGGTTTAAGTTCTGTACAAGGAAGCTGTTCCTTTCAGTGGGGTTAATAATCTTCTCAAATACAACTACATTATTAATGACCAGTGTCTGTCTGCATTCTTGAGTTGGTGTGCCAAAATACACATTTTTTTTAATAGGAAATTAAGTAATCTCCCATGATGCCTTGATGAATGGAGGGTTGTGGCTGTCTTTATACACACCCCTCTGTATTTTGCCAGATTTTTCTGACTGCATTCTCACAAACTCTAGAGCTTTTCGTTTCATACTTTCTCAAACTCATAGTGAAAAGCAAAACAGCTGTTTGCAACTTTGCATTAGTCAAGAAGAGTCATGTGTTTTTCAGAGTTAAACTTGGCTGCGGGGTCGGAGGCAGATTAATTTTCAGTGATTGAGCTGACAATTCACGGCTCTTAATAGCCCACAGAGATTTGGGTTATGGGGTCAGTTGATCCTTCTCCTGTTGTAGCTAACATCTCTGAACTTTATTCAACAAAAACTCAGTCTAACAAGTTCTAAGATCTTTCCTCCTTCATCTTGTTCCATTCTACTGTCACTGACTATATATATTTATATATGGATGTATATTTGTGTATACATAAACACACACACACACACACAACCTATATATATATATATATATATATATATATATATATATATATATATATATATGTATATATATATATATATGTATATATATATATATAGATGTGGATACAGATATAGCTATATTGTGGGAACATCTTAAATGTTCCTGAAGTGAGTTACAGAACAAGACTTATTCCCAGACATAAACAATATTCCTAAAATGTCTCCATGTTTACTGCAAAAAAGAATTTATGCATTTTGAAGTTGAATATTATTATTCAAAGCAAGTGCTTTTTTAAAGTAGTGGAATGCTTCTTTAAAATACTCTGTAGAAGGTAACAAATGTAGAACCGGACATTGCACTCCCACCTAAAATAAAGTTCTGTAAGTACTTTCAGAGATCGTGATCTCTGGCAAACAACAAATACATAAAAGGGCTGTATAGAAAATTTTATCTCCTCCTCTTGAATTTTAACTCTGTTGAATGTTACACTTCTCGTTCTTCATCAGGGAATACTGCCATCAAGTGACGCAGTCTTACAATAGCGGCTTAACATGAGTCCTTAGCTATAAAAAAAAACAAAACAAAGATTCTTGTTAAATGATATACTTACAAACACATGCACAAAAGGATCTGGTAAATGTTATGCTTCTATACCAAAACTAAAATCGACTTTTGTGCATATTGCTTCAAAAGTAGTAAAAATGTGCAGAAAAGTCATCCAGTTCCATTCATTATTTTCTAAACTGGTTGACTGTTCTGTTAGGGTCACAGTGGCAGCAAGATGAATTGGGGAAACCAGGCTTCCCTTTTCCCAGCAACAGTTACCTGATCTGCTTGTAAGATCCTCAGGCAAGCAGAGAGATGTAATTCCCCCCAAAATGATTTGGGTCTGCCCTGGGACCTTTTCTTACTTGGCAGTGCCTTGTACCCCTTTCACAATAGGCACTCAGGGGCATCCTCATTATATGCCTGAAGGGCTCCATATTAGAAGTTCCAGACCAAGATATTTCAAGTCACAATATTCATAAAATAACAAGCATAGCAGCAGTTAGCGTTGTCACCTCACAGCAAGAGGTTCTCCAGTTCAGTCCTCGGCTGGGGTACCTTCTGTGCGGAGTCTGCATGCCCTCCCAGTGGTCGCTTGTTTCCTCCCACATGCCAAAGACATACTGTAGGCGGATTGGAGACACTAAATTGGGCCTAGGTGTGAGTGCATGTGTGTGTGTACCTTCCGTGGAAGGTTGGGCGCCGGGCTGGTAACTCAACACTGTAAAACTCTACTGCCAATCATGAGCGGACAGGTGATCTGCTGTGGCAACCCCTAACCGGGAAAAGCCGAAGGAAGAAGAAGAAGACACTGGTGGAAACAGATGCTCGACACAATTCTTTTTATTCATAAAAAAAATTCTGATTTGCATAAGAAAACAGGAAATTGGAAACTCACTGTTGTGTTACAGAAAAAAAAATGAGGCACGGGAAAAATATAAGTAATGTTCTGCAGAATCAGGGAGAGTTGAAAGGTATGAGCCTATTCACCATTTTACCTCACACATTGTACAACAAATCAATTTTCTCTTCTGCCAAAACCCCAAATAACCTTGAATTCCTTTTTTTCTTGCTTTATCCTCCAATGCAGTGAGATGAGTCTTAATTTCATCAAGTCTCTTAACTGCCCCTGCAGCCTTTTCCTTAATTGCACCCAGTTGCCATCCTCCTGTTGGCCTTGCAGGCATTTGGTGCATTCCCAACAAGTTCCATAGCTCAATGCACAAGGCCTCCAAACTGTTGGTTTCCTTACTCATATTCAGTCTCAGTAAGTTTTTTTGTCTCTCTGAGTGGTGAATGCTGAATGCGATAGCAATTAATCCTAAATCAGTAACTTGTTCCCCCCTCAAAATACTGCTCTTCCAGTACACAGTCCCTTCCTCCACAACTAGTCAGTGGATGACACCTTTCTCCTTTTTTAACCAAAAATGTCACCATATTAATGACTTACACTTAAAGGTTTTCATTCACATTAAAATGGATCATTCCGGGAAAGTCTCCAGTCTCAAGCAACACCACACATGCATCCCTCTGGCATGTTTTTTGTTTTGAGGATGTTTAGGTACAGCCATAAGATGAGCAACCGGGCAGTTAAATCTGAAATACCAACTGAAGAGCTGACAAAGTAGAGGCTAAATGGAGTAGCATAAAGCCATCAGTGTACTTGGTTAGCCTAGTATCTTCACAGCATTTTCACATGCCCTTCACAGATGATAAATAAAAATGGGACAAGCACAGAACTATGTGCAACACCAAGACAGACCTGCTGGTGGTAGGAAGATGGGATGTTTCCATCTCACAATGTGAGATTTTCCTGCAACACATGTGCTGAACCAGTGAGTGGTGTCTGCATATAATTCAGTGGCAGATAGCCTGCTTAGAAAGAATTGGTGGTTCATAGTATTACAAGCTTTTGAAAAGGCAAAACCACTAGCAACATTTTCATTGTTAACTTCATCCCAAATATATTTCAGCTGTTCCTTGTGGTTCCTCTCTCCTGATCATATAGCTATGTGCCCTGATTGGCCATTCATGACTTGCAGGCAAAGGATTCTTGGATCATTCCTTCCTTCCTACTTCTGGCATTGGAGGGTGCTAGGAGAGATAGGAGAAAGACAATACCAGTGGCGTCTGTCCTGGGGAAGATAAGGCCTCGTTGCTCCTTACAGCCCTTCCCTGTTTACTAGCGTACACTATGCACTTCTTGGATGTCTGCGCTACTTGCAAATGCATGTTTCCTTACAGTTGCATTACTAGGCTAGGGTACATGCCCCCCCTTTAATCAGGTACATGTCTTTGTGATCCTGTATACAGGTGCTCAGTACTGAGCCTTCCCCCATGCTGTGACACAACTTAACTTCATTTCCACAGGATGGGTGAGTCAGCCTTGGATACCCAGTTCCATCTCTTCCTGTCCAGCTCCTCCAATGACTGAGCTGCTAATCAAACCTGTTACTTGATCCATCTGGGTGTAGCCAGGGCCCTGTCCCTGTGCCGCAGAGCTGGCAGCAGCACATATGTATTCAGTTATGTGAAGAAGAGGAGTCTCAGCTGATATGATGATAAACCTTGGAGTGTGCACATTTCTTTCAATATTTTAGAAAAGCAATACAGATGGATGATGGGACAATGTTTAATGAATACAAATGAAGGATCACCCTTATGTGAAATGGCAGCACAGGGGATGAAAGCTATGAGCTGTGATGAGCTGCTTCTTGTATTCCAGGATCTGATTCCCCCAGCCTCCATTTGTATACTGTGTGACTCTGGGTAATACATTTAACCAGACTTTACTTTGAAAAAGATACTTAACCAGATCATACTCCTGGGGTTAACCTAAAGAAGGAACTTGTGTCCAGTTTCTAACTTGGTTAACACACAATAAAATAAAATAAAATGTTAAGGAATTATGAACGATGATTTTCAGAATTTAGGAACATGTTTTTCAGGTATACTGTGGTTTATTAGAGCTGTAACAAGTAGAAAGATGGATGAAGTGATAGGAAATATGCAGCAAGTGAACACATTTTAAGCTAATTTTTTTTTCTATTCAGGTTTGCTGCAGTGATACCTGTTCTCATGAATTTTGTTTTAGACTGCCTTAGTCCTGATGATCCATGGAACCTTTTTTAAATTCCATTATAATGTGTTCCTGATGTTACCTTTCCCTCTTTTTTTAGTTTCTCCAAATCTTTTGGGTTTCTAGTACCATGATGGGAATGGACCCCATTCCTAAGTCAAAGTACGATTAAAGTTCATGAAATTAGTATTGTTTCAGTCTTTGATGTCATCAAGAAGTGGTCTTCGCAGCAACCGCAGTGCGCCCAGTAATGACTCCTCCTACAATTTGTACGGGGTTACATGTATTGGTACACATTAGGGTTGCCACCTTTTCAAATGGACAAAGTGGGACATTTTCGGGACACACATCAGAATTTACAGGCTGACACATACCCATGGTCAGTACAAAGGATAGACCTTTACTTTTTTGCCTAAATGAAAACTTATTCTTGTAGCAGTTTAGTTGCTTATTCTGTTTCTTGTAACATTTAGGTATTTTACATACAGAAATAACTATTTTATGCAACTATTACATGAAATATGGGACATAATTATGTCTTACAATCTCAGGACATTTGCCATTTTTAATATTTTTGGTCAGGACACAACTGCCCAAAGAGGGACTGTCCCTCGCAAAGTGGGACAGGTGGTAACCCTAGTACACATTGCTCTCATTTCTACCTGCAAATCCCTCTCTCTCTCTCTCTCTCTCTCTTTCTCTCTCTGTACGCAAGACACTGTAGTCACTAGGTGTAGCAATGTTACTTTTGTCTTCTTTTCATGGACCATTATATCTGGTTTTCTTGCATCTATTTTTTGAACTGTTGGTAAAGGGTGATCCCATGTGATGCATACTTCATAATTTTCTATAATGCTTTGTGGCTTATGTTTCCTGTGTTTTTCAGCCACTTCAATACCATAATGTTTACACAATCCCCAGTGCAACAGTCTTGCCACATTATTATGCTTTTCAGTATACAGTCCTTCTGCCATTAGTATGTCACAACCAGCAACTAGGTGTGCTACTGTTTCCAGTTCTGTTTTCTAAAACCTACATTTGTCTGTTTCTCCCACATTTTCAATGGACTTTGTAAACCAACATGTACGTAGCCCGCTATCTTGGGCCGCTAATACTAACCTTTCATTATTTTGTTTGAATTTGCCTCTCCTTAACCATTCCTGCATTCGATCCTGATCAACACAAGGTTCTTCCAGACGTTTTCTATACTTGCAACTATATTTATGCATTTTCCACATTTCTTGCCTTCTCATCTGATCCTTCACCTTTTATTCTTTCTTTTGTTTTTTTAGCACATTCAGTTGCTGCCTGATTTTTATCTACTTCTGGTTTGATTTACATTCCTGCTTGACATCGATATGCTTCTGTTAGACTAAGCAGGAAAGTCATATTAGATTTATTCTGCTCATGTTTCAAAACTTCCTCTGTGTTTGGATCTTGTGAGGTCAGCGGATATGTGTGCAGTCCCACAATTGCAGATCTATACATATAATCAATTTCAAGGAAGCCCATACCCCCTTCAGAACTGGGGATATATAATCTTAGTGCTTATAAATCATTTGGTGAGCATGAAGCATCCTTCTTGTTTTCCTGTCTAATCTAGCCAACAAATTTTGGGGCTGGTCAATCACTCCAAAACTGTAAGTTAGGACAGGAAGAGCAAATTGGTTTACAGCTTGAATTTTGTTCCTAGATGTCAATGCTGATGTCAAGATTAATTTAAGTCTTCTAAAATATTCCTTACTAAGTTTTATTCGCATTTGTTCATGTTTTATTGTTGATCCTTCATCAGTTCCCAAATATTTATACACTCCCTCTTGCTCAAGTTCTTTTATATTACATTCTTGTCCCAAACTGATGTTTTCTTGGTGCTGCAGTTTTCTTGCTTTAAATGTTGCTTTTGCACATTTATCAAGACCAAATAACATTCTTATATCATCTGAAAAAGTTTTGTCTACTTGCAGTTGTGCTTTGAGTTCCTCATCTGATGAGCTATACAGTTTTAAATCATCGACAAAGAGAAGATGAGAGGTCTTTACACTTTGCTGTTTTCTGGGAGCCAAATTATAGCCATGGCTTAATCTGTTAAGTAGACAGTTTAATGGATTAAGGGCAAGACAGAATAGCAGCGGTGACAGGGAGTCACCCTGGAATATCCCCCTTTGAATTTTTATCACTGGAATAATAATTTGTCCTTTATCATGGATTAATTGCAAAGTGGTCTGTCACTGTTTCATGGTTACTGTAATGTAATTGATGAGTGTAGGGTGTATCTTATACATATTTAAGCACTCTTTTATCAATGACTGTGGGATGCTATCAAATGCTTTTTTGTAGTCAATCCATGCCATACTTAGATTCTTCCCCTTTTCACAGTTCTCCATTTTGACTTTATTTAGCAACAGATGATCCTTATATGACTTTCTTTTATTAGCCTTTTGTTCTATTGCCATGATTGAATTTTCTTCTAAATGACTATAAACTCTGTCGGCATCAATTCCAGTATATAGTTTATACGTTGTTGGAAGGCAGGTTATTGGTCTATAACTTTTAGGGTAACCTGCAGGTTCATTCTTAAGTAAGAGCATTGTTTTTCCTATTGTTAACCAGGTTGGTGTCTGGGCAGGGTGCACATACAAATAGTTCTTACTCATGGCTAAATCTTCATGCAACGGTGCTAATACTTTTATCCAGAAGTTAGGTACTGCATCTGGGCCTGGGTTTTTTCAGTTGGAGTCTTTTCTTAACTTTATCTCAATCTCTGGCCGTTATTTCATCTTATTTCATATCCTGTACCTTTGAACTTATTCTTTTACTTCTTCTATCAATTTAGCATCTTTATTATGTTTCACAGAATCTTCATAGACATTTCTCCAAAATGTATTTGTTTCTTCTTTTTTGAGTGGTCTTTCAATTCCTTTTGCCTTGTTTCCCAATTTTCTATAAAACTTTTTGGGGTCATCAATTGCTTATTTTGTACTTTTCCTTTATATTTACCTGTGTATCTTCTAGGTTTGTCTGCCTGTGCTGAGATTTTTAGTTTATTATTTGCAATAATGCAAGATAGATCCTGATCCGTTATAATACTGTGCATTGCTTTTATCACATCTATCTTTCTGAGTATTTTTGTTGATCTGTTTCTTCTTCTATATTCATCTAACAGTGACACTTCTTGTCTAAATTGCTTTATAGTTTTCTCTATTCAATACTTCTGAGACAAAGGGAGATACTACCAGATGAGCTAGCTGGAATTTTGTAAATAATTATATGTCGTTGGTGAATATTGAAATGATTTGTGTAAGATGCTTGTGTTACAAATGTATTAAAATGTATGTTATGTTTATATAAAACTGGTTTGTGCAGTCATGTTTGTTAAACATGTATTTTATTAAGTGCCTGTGCTAAAATGTAACCACAGTGTGCCCTACTGAAAAATAACAGAAATGTACATGCAATATTGTAACTGTTTAAATGGATATATTTTAATAGTGAAAACTGGAATACAGGAGGTTGACTTCAGAAAAATATCTGAAATTAAATTACTTTATGGCTACACCATAAAAGATGGTGTATTTCAGTTTCAATCCCCAAGGAGACACAATGTCTAAGACTAGGGAGTTTTTTATATTGTCTCTAGGGTGAAATAATGACTAGTCTTAAAATGTGAAAGAATGTAATTTTTAAGGCCTTAAAGTAGCTGATAAGGAACTGGCTGGTGGTAGTTTGGACAAAAGGGGGCATAGCTAGTAAACCTGTGCCAGCCTTTCCCAGGTGTGTGTGTGTGTGTGTGTGTGTGTGTGTGTGTGTGTGTGTGTGTGTGTGTGTGTGTGTGTGTGTGTGTGTGTGTGTGTGTGTGTGTGTAACAGAGAGGGTGCTGGAGGTCTTGGCTTGGCCACTCGGCTGAGATCTCAACTCTATAGCTGTGCCAGTAGGGAGTCTTATTGGGCATCTGGAGAAAGAGGGAGAAACTAGCTCCAGACTGACTGTGGTCTCTGTGTGCTCTTAAAGGAAACTGCACTTGATGCAGAGAGCTACATCTGGAAATACTGTGTGTATACTTGTCATCCTCTCAGTGAACTTTCCCCCATTGTTGCCAGTGATGAGGCTTGAGGCTCCTTGATTACTGGTTCAGTGATGGAGCATCATAACTTCTATGATCCGACCAAAGAACAAACACAACTACCAAAGAAAACAAATTGAGACTATACGCTGTCTCAGCTAGGTAAAACAGTACGAGTGAAACTGGACCCGGTCAAGTAAAAGAAAACTTTAATGCAACACACGCTATACTAAAAACATCGGTTAAGCACTTTTATCTGTGTAATACAGACTTCATCAGAACACCAGTTCAGTGCATCCATTAACAAATTTAAAAACTTTTTGGCGCCAAACAAACTGAGTGAATACTCTCATTTAAAGAGCCAGCACGTAACAATTGCAAAAATATACAAGGCTTAACAAATAACAATCAAACAATTCAATCCACCTAAATAAAAACATTTATAAATTAATGAATCTAAAATATTTAAAAATATAATGTAATATTATTTTATGGTCTCAGCTTATAATGTTACAAGAGTTGTAATACTGGTTTAATAGTAATAAACTCATTTATACCAGGAAAGTTTGTGGCATTTGTTAACATTTGTCAAAAGCATTCCCTTTTGCTTAACTGTGCCTTATAGTTACCCCCCCCCCGAGGTGAAATATATACTTGATTGATTATTACAAATTTAAACGTATGTGTATCACCATACTTATTTATGTGCCTATATAAGGCATTTTATGTATCCTTAACATTGATCTTGTATAAATGTTCATAAATACGCTTCTTAAGCTGTTTCTCTGGAAAAACGGGAATTCATTAATTTATAAATGTTTTTATTTAGGTGAATTGAATTGTTAGATTGTTATTTGTTAAGCACTTGTATATTTTTGCAATTGTTACGTACTGGCTCTTTAAATGAGAGTATTCACTCAGTTTGTTTCGCGCCAAAAAGTTTTTAAATTTGTTAATGGATGCACTGAACTGGTGTTCTGATGAAGTCTATATTACACAGATGAAAGCGCTTAACCGATGTTTTTAGTATAGCGTGTGTTGCATTAAAGTTTTCTTTTACTTGACCGGGTCCAGTTTCACTCATACTGTTTTACCTAGCTGAGACAGCGTATAGTCTCAATTTGTTTTCTCTGATAACTTCTATGATGGCATTCAATTTCTCCTCTTCCTTTCCCTTACTACCCTGTGTTCTTGTAGTAAAATTTTATCTGATATTAATTTAGCTGCACAGTAATATATCCTGTTTACTTCTGTTATATTGCATGGATCTCCATGGACAGTCCTGATTACTGTATTCATTTCTTTTATCAAAGGTCTGACCTTTTGGGTTTTATTGACCTTCCACAGTCTATTTCTTTCATTGATCTTAATATGTCTATCTATGTCTATTAAATCAAGCAACTCTTCTCTTAACTCATTTTCTTCTAAACTAAGGGAATGTTTTTTTTGTTCTCTATTTCCTGCGGGCATTCTATAGAGAGTTCTAGAGCATCTTCCTGTGGCACATTCTGTTCAATTTCATCTTGTGTCATTCACTGCTCTGTCATATGGGAACTCACTGGCCTATCACTCCTCAACACTGACTGCATCAGTTACCACATTTTCTTGCTCCTTCCTCTTCTCTCCAGCTACAAGTGAACATTTATACTGGTTTCCTGTGGAATGCTCCAAAATGTCTTCATATGGTAACTGACCAGTTGCTTCCTGTTCCACTGTTTCTCCTTAATTTGGATGTCTATTGCTCTATCCTGCTGTGGTGCTTTCCGAGTTAGGTTTTCTACACTGAATCCTTCACTTCGACAGGTACTCCATAACTTCAGTTTCTAATACTTTAACTTCTCCATTACTAATCTTCTTTTCTACTTTTCCTCTTTGTCTTCTTATTTTTTGTATTGTAAAGTTTTCCTTGTCCGGATTCATTTACCTTTATTTCTCTTCAAATATCTTTGCTGCTGCTCTTTTTGTATTTAGTTTTGCTTTTTCCTTTGCATAAATATTACACCATATTAAATCTCTTTTTCTTTCCCATGTCCATATTTCTTCTTCAGAAGTCTCCTGATCTTCCTGTTTCTTCTTACATTGGGTACTTGTTCCATCATACTACTATGTAACCTGTGTTAGACCTTCTACACCAAACCCTTCACTTAGCAGGCATTCCATAACCTCAACTTCTATTTTTTTTTTACTCCTACTTTACTAATCTTCCTGTCTATGTTCCCTTTTTGTGATATTTTTTTATTGTGAAATTTTCCATATCTGGATGCCTTTGTCTGTATTTCTCTTTGAATATCTTTGGGGCTGCCTATTGATCAATTTGGCTTTCAACTTTGAATAAATATTGCACCATATCAAATCTCTCTTTTTTTCCCATGTCCATATTACTTTTTTATACTTTTCAAAAATCTCTAGGTTTTGTTGTTTATATTTTCACACTTCCTCAAATGCTTCTTTTTCCATACAGATCAAAGTTTCTTGGTCTATATAATGTTTTCACAAATCTGTTATATTTTGAGGATTCTACACTGTCCTTTTTTTCCTTTCCTCTGTATGTGCGTTCATACATCTGTGTAATCTGAGTGTTCACTGGACTTCATCTACAAGTTCTATGATCCCATGTCCCTGATATTACAGTTCCCTGTGTGCAGCAGAGGAGCTAGGCCATTTGGAGCCCAGGGTGAGATCCTCATTTGTTCCCCACCCCACATAGTTGTATACCTAAAGATTCCCACTTCCATTCACACTTCTTCTGCACTGCAGCATTGGTGTTCAGCTGCATGCATTTGAGATGAACATAGAGCTCCACCAAGTTTATGTCCTGTCTCCCTTCCTGGTCATGAGTTTATGAATATCATATCAA
Source organism: Protopterus annectens (assembly GCF_019279795.1). Taxonomy (NCBI): domain Eukaryota; kingdom Metazoa; phylum Chordata; order Ceratodontiformes; family Protopteridae; genus Protopterus; species Protopterus annectens. Next base: position 853,161,373 of record NC_056739.1, on the reverse strand, counting down.
GTCACAAGCAAGGTCTAGAGGGCATCCAGTTTGGTGACACAATAGCTGTATTTTTGTTTTTGCAGATGATATTGTCCTTTTTGCTTGACGTTACTGTGATCTTTGGCATGTACTTGAGCAGTTCCCAACTAGATGTATACCATTTGGGATGAAAATCTGTTACCTTCAAATCATAAATCATAGGTGTTCATCATGTCGTTCACTGCTGCAGTAGCCTTAGCTACATGGGTTATATCCTGCCAAAGATATAACAACTGGCCAATTCCAAAGCTTCAGGGCACCTTCCAAGTACCCAAACTGTCAGGCAGTTTGAACTGAGGTGACTAAAACACAAGTTTGGGTGCTAAAACCTTTAGAGCTTTACTGCTGCCAAAAAGTACTATGAGGCTTTCAATGATTGACAGTTGGCTTGTGCTGTTCTTTTGCTGGTTAGATAATTTCCCTTTGAGGAAAAAACTTCCATGTAGTAATTTTTTTTCCTATTGATACTTTCTTCTTCAGGAAAGTTATTTTAAAGCTAAAAGTCCATGTTTTAACAGTCTGTCATGAGATTATACTGCACTTTTAAACAGGAGTGCGCTTTTGTCCTCTTGGATTAAAAGCTGTGTAAAGTAAATGAAAAGCATTTTTTCTCAGAAGGCATTGTGTTTATTTAACTTTGTGATGCTGGCAAAGTGTTCTGAAGTGCTTTTTACTGTGTTTGCCTGTAAAAAAAGTGACTTATAGAGACTTTTTGTTTTTACTAATATTTGGTGCTTGTTTTTCTAGGGATACAGGTACCATTTTTGGCTTGACTATGAAGCAATCGGTTTACTATTGTTTGTGCGAACGACATTCTATCGGCTGCAATGTGCCGAAAAACAGAATGTCGAATGCACAAGCACTTTTGCACCAGATAGTTGACTCCACTTATGCGAATGCACAACTGCATTCGCATAAGTGGAAATCGACTATCTACACGGAGATCGCGGTACAGTGGGGAATGGAAATTCATCCACATCCCCACTATAATGCCATCTCGGAGTTAGAATATATAAGTGGGGGGTGCAGGGGGGCTTTCCCCCCTGCAAAAACATGATAGCTGTGTAGGAGTTTGATTTACATCGGCTTCTATAAGGCTATCATGTGGTGGTTTCGACAACAATGTTGAGTCAAATGCGTCAAGCATTGGTTCGACACTGTGAAAATTATTTTTTTTTTACTTTCGGTATTACCATTCATTTATTTGAATGGAAACTGTTTTTCCGTTCGAATAAACAGTAGTAAACCAAAGCAATCTGTCAATCCCACAGTCGATCCTCCTTTCAGCCAGAAAAAGAAAAAGTTAAGCAGATAGCCTTTGCCATCACAGCAGGCTAGCAATTTGCCTCAGTCGCTGGTGGGTGACTCTGCTGTGGCCATTTGTTGTACCTCAGACTACTCATCTTTTATCCAAATCCCTCTGGCGTAGCACATACAGCAACTATAGGCCATGGGGGTTATCCACATCCTCTAAAGCTGTTGGTGTCCCCTTGGTTGGCAAGGGAGAGCCACTCTTGTTGGTCCCAGGGGAGGAAACAGGGAAGGATTCCCTATTTTTTCAGAATGTTATGCCCATCTCTGGGGGAGTTGCTGCTGACATTAATAACACTGTTGGTCCCATTTTTTCCTGTCAAAAAGAAACAGAAAACTAAACATGTATCTACTCCTCCTCAAATTTCCATAGACAGGAATAGTTTACTAGGTCTGGCTCAGGGCTTAATTCAGGCTATTGACCCTTCCTGTAAAATAGTTTTTGGTAAAATAAAAAGGGACACCTCCTTTCCTAAAGAGATTTAAGATTCATAATCTGGTCAGGAGGACAAAGAGAACAGATGCATGGTTTTCTGTACTAATTTGGTTTCTGATTCAGACACAGAGGAGAGCACAGTTTCTGACTCTTCCTGTGGAGGGTTCTTTTTCTCTTTATCTGAGACTGTTTCTTGAATGCTCCAGTGTTTTCTGTGGGAGAACATTGAGGTTTTTCAGTCCCAAAGAAAATACTACAAGCTGTTACAGAAGGAATTTCCAAAACTTTCATTCCTCCAGTTCTGTTACTGCCTGTAATTTTCCTGATGGTTAGTCAGCTGATCCTAAAAGGGCAGATAGGATGTATAAATTTCCTCAAGCTTTTAAGTTTTTATACACTCTTCCCAAACCTGATCCAGCAGCTATAGCTTTAATTAATCCTTATGCTGCTAAACATTCAGTTAATTCCAATCCTACTATTTCTGATAATGATGAGAAGATAATTGATAAGTATGGAAAGAAGCGTATGCTTCTACAACCTTGATTTTCAGAATACTGAATTTTAGTCTGATATGTTATGGCGTGTCCTGACTAACTGGGAAAGCACGAGGAATGTTTTGTCTACAATTTCTTCTTGTGAGGAAAAATCAGCTTAAATAATTTAATTTCTTCTATTGTCACTACTCACTTTATACAGTGTGTGTATGACTCTGTTGATACTTCCTAAAGGGCTATGGCCACTGGTACTGTTTTGAGGTTTGCCAGGCTGCATTCTCAAAACCTCACAGATGATCTTAAAATGAGATTTTAAATTTTGCTTTGGATAGATTTAGTTATCAGTCCCTTTGTTGCAGAGGTGATCAAATAGTGTGATGAAAGGGGTAATCTGATATGGGGAATTTCTAAGATTTTCAGCCCTCCTTTTCCAAAAATTCCAAGGTATTCTCTGACTCCTCATCCAATTTTGGTAAGAAACAAAATAAGCAGTCTCGGCAAAATCCAGGTAAATCCAGGTAAATAAATGTTTAAGAAGAAATGGCAAGGGTGTTTCAAGAAGAGTTCTGGAAACTCCCAAAACCAAGGAGAATCCAGTAAGTCAGAATGATTATTTAAGAGACCCCCTCCCACCCTGGTAGCCCCTTTTTTTCTTCCAGAAAGTCTAAATATCCTCTTTTTTCTTTGGCAATAGATTTCAGAAAACTGGGTACTGAAGATCATTCATGAAGGTTACATATGGCAATAGGAGGACATCCCTCCTTTCCAAGCAATACGCCCTCATCTTCCGGACAAGACTGTTTTGTTTCCATCTATCCTTCATCACATGCTGTCCCAGGGAGTGATAGAACCACTTCTCCCTTTCCAGGAGGGAAAGAGGTTTTATTTAAGAATGTTTTTATTGTCAAAGACAGAAAATGCTTGGAGACCATTTCTGGATTTTTCTTTCCTAAACCTGCTTGTGATAGTGCCCAAATTCAAAATTATGTCACTTCACAACCTGTTACCTGTTCTTCCTGTTTTACATTTCCTGGTAACACTAGATTTAAACATGCTTATCATCACATTCCTATTCTTCCAGACGTCAGGCATTTCTTAAGGTTTTGTGTGTCTGGATCACATTATCAATTCTGTGCCTTACCATTTGGACTATCCACTGCACCAAGAGTGTTCACAAAGTGTCTAGCTCCAGTTATAGTTCATGTCTTGCTACAAGGTATCCACATTTTCTGTATTTAGATGAGTTGCTTATCTTTGCAGAGTCATTTTTCTAACAATCAAGAATCTCTGTCTCCCTCTCTCTCTCTCTCTTCAGTGAGAGATCTCTTACATAAGCTGGGATTCCAAGAGAAAATTCAAAAGTCTTTCTTGAGTCTCAAAGGATTGTGTTTCTGAGATGTCTACTAGACACCAGAGTTCAAAAATCCTTTCCTCCACATGAAAAAATAGATAATACACCTCAATCTATTTCTATGGTTGTCCACTCAGACTTCAGTCGCTGTGAGGGAATATCTCAGGATTTCGGGTTTCATGGCTTCTCTGATTCTCATGATACCTTTGGCAAGACTCCACATGAGAGAGGTACAGTGGAATCTAATGTGTCTTTGGTCCCAGCACCAACACCCCTTGTCTTTTCAGATGCTGGTATATGTCGTTAGAAAAATAACCTGGTGGAGATTATAGATATCCATAAATTCAGGTTTCCCCGTGTCCCTCATGTTCCAAAGCAGTCAGACACCATAGATGCTTCAGACTTTGCTTGGGGAGTATTGTTAGGAAACATACAAGTACAGGGTGTGTGAGATACCAAGGACAGATGCAAGCACATAAATATAAAATAGATGCTTGTCCTGAACAATGCACTCAACTCTCTAAATAGGGGAACCAAGTCATACCCCCTTTGTAGACTAGCCATGTTAGCTTGGGATATAGCTGTCAACAGAGTCTCACTCTACAGGCATCCTACATTTTGTCAGAGCAAAACTGACAAGCTGAGCAAGACAAGAGCAGACCCTCAGGAATAGAAACTAGATTAGGGCATCTTCCAAAACCTGATCTATCTGTGGGGAGTTCCTCAAGTAGACCGCTTTGACTTCTGTCTGAAAAATCAGCTGACAAGATTCTGCTTCAGAACAGACTCCACACAAGAATACCTGGAAGATTGACACAATTGTTTTCCTTGGGCAGGAATGTTCCTATGTGATTTTCAACCTTTCCCACTTATATCCAGGGTACTAATGAAGATTCAGAAGGAATCACCCAAGATCATTGTGGTCACTCCCTTCTGGCTCAGGCAATAGTGGTTCTCCCTTCTTTTGGAAATAGACAAGAGCAATTACCAGAAGCTTCCTCACAGACTGAATCTACTCACACAATAGCAGGGGTGTTTGATACACCATGACACCAATCAACTTCCTCTGACTGCCTGGATAATAGGGTCTTAATTTCTTTTAGTCACTTGTTTACTGAAGGTGTGCAGCAGGTTCTAATGGAGACAAGAAAGCATGCTACTAGAAAATCATATATTAGCAATTAGGAAAGTTTTTCTAGTTGATGCCAACAGCATAACCAGCACCTATTCAGTGCTAGTTGTTCTTTTGTTTTACAATATTTGTGTGACTTACTATCCTATGGCCTTTATTACTCCTCTGTCAATGGCCTTTTATTGGCCATTTCAGCATGGTTGCCCATGAATCCTCCTCTTTCAATGCATTCTCATGTCAAAATGTTTTTGAAAGGGGTTTTGTATACGAGGCCTCCACGAGAATTGGTGGCCCCACCTTGGGATATCAATTTTGTATTCGAGAAGCTAACACTTGTACCATTTGAACCAAATAACCTGGCTGACATGAGGTTCTTAACATGGAAAACAGTTTTACTGATTTGCTCTGACCTCCCCATGAAGGGCCTCTAAGCTATTATAGTGAGTCAACCCTAACTCATTTTCCACATGGACAGGGTTTCTTTGACAATGAATCCTTCTTTTACACATAAAGTGGTATCCAAGTTTATTGTACTATCTATCTCCCCATTTTTTTATTGGACCCAAAAATGAGGGAGAAGGGATACTCCATACTTTGGATGTCCATAGACAACTCAGATAGTATTTTGACAGAATTAAATCTTTCATATCTTTGGATCAGTTGTTCATTTCTTGTGAAAGTAAGAAGGGACAACCTGTGTCAAAACATACTGTATTTTGAAATGGTTTAAGGCTATTAACTTTTGTTATACTCACCACAACAAAACTATTCCAGCAGGGATGAAGCCCATTCTACCAGGGCCTTGGCTTCATCTATGGCTTTTTGGAAAGGATTGGATTCTAGAAGTATTCTAAAATCTGCAACTTGGTACTCTGTACATACTTTTATAAAGCACTATAAGCTTGATTCCTTCTATGGGTCTAGGTCAGGTTTTGCATGGACCATTCTCCATGGGCTCCTGAACTCTTCTCCTTCCACCTCCCAAATGTAGTTAGCTATGGTTATCTACCCATATAGCTAATACAGTTGTGTAGGTAAAATTGCCATAACAGCAGATGTCCAACTGCTGCAGTAGCCACTCTCTCACTCCCCCCTTGCTTTGGTGTGTTGTTTATGCCAGGGTGTAGTTATTTATTTTTGTTTTCCCTAGAATTGTCTTTTCTGGACTCAGGGCTCAGCCTCCATCTCTCTGTTCACAGGAAAGCTCTGAATGGCTTGGCACCCAAACTTGTCTTTTCGTCAGCTCTGCTTGAGCTACCTAATGATTTGGGTGCGTAGAAGATGCCCTGAAGCTTTGTAAGCTGGCTAGCTGTTATATCCTTTTCTTAATTTAGCTCTATAATACATAACACAGAAAATATACTTAGCTCTATAAACTTGAATATAGTTCTGTAAGGCTGTCTCTCAAACTAAGGTTCCAGTTTGAATACAGGTTGTTAATTCTTAAACAAGAAACATCTTTATTAAATTATCACTTATGACATAGACAATCATACATTTATGTAAATGAAAACAAACCATATTGACATAACCTTAGATGCAAGTATTTTACATCACAAACCCTATTGACATAATTTTACTTGCAACCAGTATATATCACTTATGATCTAGCCAATCATTGTAAGTCAAACATTACATAGCGCATTCAAATCCTGCCTTCTTTTTAATCTCATTCCTCCCCTGTATGTATTTTTCCACAGTTTCCATTTTTCCTATGCAATTTGCTCCTACCCTTTTCTAAAGATCCCAATTCCATGTGTTTTATCTCTGTTACTATGTGCAGAACTTCTAGTACAGTTGGTTTAGACTGTGATTTCCATTTTCTAGTAATTGCTTTTTTGGCATCCACCATAATTAGACTCAGCAAGACCTTACTATGTCTAGACAAATCCAATTCTGTATCATAGTTCAAAAAATCATTTCCCTAGTTACACCAATTTACTCACCCAGTATCTTTGATAGAGTAGTCTGCAGTGAGTCATAAAACTTAAAACTCATTACACTTCCAGAAAATATGTTCCCAATTACCTCTTTCTTCCCAATTACACCACCAACATTTTCTGTCTAATTGAGGAAAAATTCTCTGGAGTCTACGTGGGGTATAAAAATATCTATGTAAACATTTCCAAGCAAAATCCTAAATCTTCTGGATTGTGTTGCATATTTGGGAGACAAACATATATCCCCCCATTGTTTCATTGTGAATTGCTTATCCAATCTCTCTTGCCAATCCTTTCTAACCTCCTCTGATTGATTCTTATAGTTATCATGCAATATATTATATACTCTACTAATTATTCTCTTTTAAACAGCAGCATCTGCTCTAGATTCTATTAAAAGCTCTACTCTTCATTTAGGATCCCCCTATTTCTTTCTCTTTGATATCCTTGATAGGGAATGCAGTCTCTAACCTACAGTCCAAGTAAATTATTCACATCTTCCCATTCTATTACGTTTCCCTCTCTAGTTATTTGCTCCCAGTACCTTGGTTCCCTTGCCAAGTTTCTCCAATAAATTCAAGTCCCTCTTGCCTATTCTCTGTACCCCTAATTGCAGTCATTCCTATAGGCAGAATTTCCTATCTCCTTTTCTGTGTTGTCTTAGTTCTTAGAATACTTTCTGCTACTTTATGAATATAATATTCTGTATGGATATTGTTATTCTTCTTAAGGATCTGCATCTAAAATTGCAGTCTCACCTTATTTCTTGAGTTTTTCCCCTGCTTCATCATCAGCCTTTTCTACTGTAAATTACAGCTTTCTGCTTGTGCTATGTATAAGAATCTTAACTGTGTAGTTCTGAAATACCCCTTCAAATTAGGTAACCCAAACCACCTTATTCTATTGGAATGATCAGTTTATCCCACTTGACTCTTGCCTTCTCCCCCTCCCAGATAACATCCTTCAACTCTTTATTAATTGTTATCCACAACTTCTCCACTGGTTGATAAAAAATATGCCTGACCTGTAAATAAAAATAAAGGGATTAAAACATTTTCACTGCTTGTATCTTGCTGCATGTATCTATAAAACAGTTTCCAGTTTCCTAGTTTTTGTATTATCTTTTGTTTAGTCTCTTCCCACATATCCTTAGCTGCCATAACAGACTCCTTTTTAACCCAACCTATTGTATGTTTTCTTCCCTTTCCCCTTCTTTTTCAATATTCATTATTTACTATTTGCTCTTGACAGTCCATCCAGAAGTATCCCCTTTTTACTCCTGCATTCAGGCACTCACCTTCTTGCTGCATGTCCTTTCATCCCACACTGGTTGCATTGTATTTTGACACAGCCATTAACTGAATGAGAAAAGCCCCCACAAAAGAAACATAATTTAAGCTGGCCAGCATGTCTTATGTACCTCTATGACCAGACACAAAAATAACATTGGAAAGTGTTTCACCATGTTTTTTCTCACATTTCAAAAACAGCTTCCAACCTCCACCCTCCATTTCATAAGTTTGTCTCATCTCTAATTTTCACACTGTTATCAATAATTTCACTCAGATCCTGAATGCATTTTTGACATCGGGTTCTTCCAGTTCATCAGTTCTAAACCACATAGTATCATATTTTAGTATTTAATTACTACCAGAAAAACAAATAATTGTTCCAATGATAAATGTCTTTCTTTTTGTTACACAGCTCCAGAAATTTCATCATCAGACCTTCAGTTTCAATGCTAAGTCACAAAAAGTTTCTGCCTCTATAAGTATAAAAGATTGAATTTCTTGAGCTTTAAAACACAGAACAGTTCCTAACTGGTCCCACACATAATGTCTGTCTAGGACAGTGCCGCTGTTTTTGTTCTCATTCTTACAGTTTATCTTCTTTTCTTTTAAAAAAACAGTTTTACTTACAGTTTATTGTTGCTCTCATTTTTTTGCTTGCTGTCACTGCTGCATACATATTAATTACTGCTTCATCTGCTGCCATAAAACCAGACTTCTTCTCAGTTTGTTGCTGCTGTCCTCTTTGTTTTCAGTCACTGCTGTTTAAGTTTTAATTGATGCATTCCCTGCTGCCACATCACCTGGTTCCTTCTGCACATTACCATCCTCAGCACTTCTGAAAAAGTTATCTAGCAGTCTCACCTCATGAAACAGCAGAACTGTCACCTGGATCATCCTGCTCAATTATTTGTAACAGAACATCATCTGCAAACCCTCATGACCCCAGTTCTGTTATCTGTACCACTAAGACTTGCTTACTTCCCTCTCCACTGAAACAGCGAAACGCTGCTCATTTGTATCATGCACCACACAGGAATCTTTATTTACATTCTGATACTCCATCTTTCACAATTTTTTCTCCATGTCCTCATTTTCCACCTCCAAACTCTCCATGGCTTTTTTTCTCCTTCTCACCCTCCTCTATGCTACTGCTTCCATGAGATCTCCTTCCTGCTGCTGTACGAGCCATCTGGCATCATCTTCCAACTCCAAAAAACAGGGGAAGTTCCTTGATGCCTGGCCAAATTTCCACTAGTAGGATAAATACCACCCCAGGTCTCCCCTGAAAAAAGCCCACTAGCCTATTGGGACAAACCCGGTCAACAAAAAATAAATAAGTAAATAATAAATGCTTGTTCCCTCTCTTTCTCCCTGTCACAGCAAGTTAATAAGTCACTCAGTGTCAGTCTGGCCTTTCCAAACCTGACCCTTCTTTCTAGCAGTGGCAGACATTTCACTTTTAAGTCCTCTGAACCCTCAGTATTGGAGCTGTGTGCCCCAGTCCCTTGATACTTATATATATATATATATATATATATATATATATATATATATATATATATAATTTCTAAAATGACATATCTTGGATTACAGGGAATATTTGGAGGTGCTACACCCTCAGAATAAGTATACCTGCCCATCAGTTGCACTTTCCAATGATCGCAATTACACTCTTCAGATTTTCAACAGTCATCCATTTGAACCACTTCAACTGACTTCCCTCAACCCAGAAGAGTAGCTTCAGTACTCTGGGATCCTTCAAGATTTTGCCAAGTTCCACATTCTATTATAGATAGTTATCTCATAGGAACCTCAGGCCTCCCATTTGTATCTACAGTCTCATCCTTTCAGCTACTAACCAAAGACTGTAACCATACATGAGGACAAGGACACTGATTAACCATTAAACTGAGAATTTTTGCTCTCTGTTTTTTTAGTTGCCCACCACAGTCTGGTGCAATGCCTGCAGCACTATTACCAGAGAACTCATCTGCTGGTTAGTCTCCTACCCGAGTTCATAAAGAAAATCTCAAAATACCTAAATATCTATTTGTGGTACTTGCTCCCTTCTCAACTACAAAGAACAATACACTCCTCAATGGGATAAAAGGTACAGTTGTTTAAGTAAACTTACCATAACAGTAGATGTATGGTGGTGCTGCGGTAGTGTTGTCGCCTCACAGTAAGACGCTGTCCGGTTCGATTCTCAGCTAGAGCGTCTTCTGAGTGGAGACATGCGTGAATGGGTGTACGTTCGTTGAAGGTTGTGCATCAGGGCTGGTAACTCGGCACGTAAAAATCAACTACCAATCATTAGCAGACCGGAGTTCCGCTGTGGCAACCCCTAACCGGGAAAAGCCGAAAGACACATACACACACACACACACACACACACCATAACAGTAGATGTATGAATGATCACTGCTGCAGTAGCCTTAGCTATATGGGTTATATCCTGCTAATAATATAATAGCCAGGGACTTTTAAGATGGCTACACATTGAGTAACAGTTCAATTCAACTCTCCCAGTGTGAAAACAGAAACTTAGCAGACAACGCCAGTGGGCTTGTATTTCTGGGTAAATTTCAGTAAGTGGCTAGTAATTGCACTGCCTGGATGCCAGGAAAAAAAGAAATACAGAGGGCCTGAAGGAAAATTAGCTATAAAATGTGAGAAAAAACACTGACTGTGAAAAGTATTGCAGCTGTTCAGCAAAAAGCAGTACAAGTTAGAGACATGACTTCCAGTAACCTAGAGAAAAGTGTAAGACAACTACACACAGACGTGATTAAAATAAATGAAACTCTGAAAGAGTATATCAGCTCAAACAAGAAAAGGCTAGGAAAAATGGAATAAGCTTTAAACAGATATTCAGATGAGGTGATAAAACTGCAAAATCAGAAGCTGAAATGAAGAAAAGGCTGGATGAATATGAGACTGCTCAAGAAGAGACATTTCAAAAAATAGAATTAGAGTACAAAGCATGTAGGGAAAATGAGATTTTCTGCTGTACCAGAAAAGCTGGAAGGAACAAACCATATTAATTTTATGAAAGCACAAGTAAGCAACTGGAGTGGTATTCCACAGCAGGAGTTGTTAACTGAAGGGGCACATTGTGTGTATGTTTCAAATATGGCTATGAGAAAGCAACCTAGATCTTTAATAGTAAATATGCAATCTTATCAGCAGAAGGAGTAGATTCTGTTAAAAATTGTGACAGAAAGATAGAAACTGCTATACCCAGCTATCTTCAAAATATTCCTCCCTGGAGGGACAAAATCATTTTTTGTTGAAGTATATGATGTGGAGGAAATACAAAAGTTTGTCTTACAAAAAGTAAGCTGTGAAACAGAAGGAGATTCTGCTTCTTATTTTTCTGGTAATAAAGACCGCAGAGAGACTGTGCTAGTAAAACATTTTCCAGTGTTTGAATGCAAAATGTGTGAGAGAAGGAAAAAAGCACAAGAGTTGACTAGATTAATTGAGAGTACATTGGAAATGAAGCAGAGACAGGATTTGGGAGATGGAGATGAACAGGAATAAAACCAATAACTTGGAAATTGACAAATGTGGGATTACAAAGCAATAATCATATTTGTGAAACATGACAGAACAAGAAAATCTGGAAATATTGGACTTTTTTGGACTTTGTTAAACTTGTACGGGACTCTAAAGCATATGCTTTACTTTATGTCATTAATGTTCAGAAAAATACTTAGGAGTGGGGAAGAGGAGGGAGAAAGTTAACTGTAAATAAAACAATTTTTCTTAATGGTACTATGTTTATAATGCATTATTTTCTTTGCATGCTATATGTAAAGTTTTGTCAGTTATTTTTAGGTATAACGGGGATCGTAATGAACAGGTGCTCCTTTTTTATTTGTTTTTTTTTCTTTCTCCCTTCTTGTCTCTTTCTCCTTGTTCAGTTTTAAGAAATGTATGTACTACAATGTAAAAAAATGAAAAAAAAAGTCTGGTTAAAGAGCATGACAAAAGAAAAATTAGTGTACTTTTTCTCATTTTTGCATAGGGAAATGACTGGACTAAGGCCCTTAGCTTGATTTAGTAACATGTTTTAAGAGAAAGCAAGTAAATGAAAAAGAATATTGAATATTATAATGCTTTTTTATAGCAAATAAATGTGTGCTTAGTAGCAATTCTGTATCTGGTCCTCCTGTCTCCAGAATTCAATTTGATACAGGGAAATGGTTAGGAGATAATGTTTTTTCTGAAAGCATTTAAGTGTTTTCCCAGCTGGAAGAGCTATAAAGATAAACAAACCCAAACAGCACTTAGTAGAAGCACAGGCTGCACCATGCATCCTAGCATGGATTACCTTTCCTTTAGGTTAACTCAAGTCTGTGAGTGTAGCTGTCAGTTTGGAATATTTGTTCTTATTAGGAGGGTAAAACTTCAGTATTTGAATATGTACATAGTTTTGTGTGTTATGGTTAAGTTAATAGATTTTAGGGAGATATTGGGTGTGTTTTTTGAGGGATTTCAATAAAACAAAACGTTTTGCAAGATGGCAAAGGATCCGATGTATTAGGATCAAATAATTAGGAAAAGGTTATAGAATGGGAAGAGGCCAAGAATACATTTGGACTGCAGGCTACAGATTGCCTTCTCAATCAAGTATTAATATTAGAGTATATGCAAAGAGAAAAGAATAGAGGGGTCCTGAGTGAAAGGCCAGCACTGATATAGTTTTTAATATAATCTAGAAAAGAAGCTGATATTAAAAAGGGATAATTAGTAGGGCATATAAAGTATTGCATGATAAGTATAGTAATCAATCAGTGGAGTTTAGAAAGGATTGGGAAGAAGGACTGGTTAAGCATGTCACAAAAAACAGTGGGAGGATATATGTATGGGTACCAAATATACAACAAAGTATAGAATATTTAGAATTTTTTCTTGGAAGTGTTTGCATAGATATTTTTATACCCCAAGCCAACTCCAAATAATTTTTCCTAAGGTAGATTGCAAATGTTGGAGGTGTGATGGGGAACGCAGAGATAACTTTGGTATCATTCTGGGTGATGGCAGGATGCTACTCAGGGGTAGGGTCATACCTGCCTGGGCTACAAGATCGGAGAGCTCCTCCATGTCTCTTTTCATGTAGTCCAGGGAGGTACATCTCAGGTCATTCACACCAACATGGACAATGACAGAGTCATATTTGTACTTGTCGTGGAGTGACCTGAGTGCGTGCGCTACGTGATGGATCCTGGCACCTGACAGGCAGCTGACAGTAACTTTCTCCTTGTTTAGCATGGTGAGTGGAACATCAGTGTGCCTGACTATAGAGTCACGTATGACTAGAGTGTTGGGTACATTGTTATGCCGTATGGGCTGTGGTTGAAGAGTACACTGAGTTTGTGGGCTATGTGTCATTTGGGTTATGTTGGGGGGATAGAGATTGCTTGTGTTTCTGCTCTGGAGGTCTCTGTTGCTTGAGCAGATTTTTATTGAGAGCCTCCGTGAATGTAGGTGTGTGTTTTGTGTTGCTATGTGTGTTTTGCTGGTATAGGTTTTGAGGGACTATGTGATGAGTGTGGTGTGGTGCAAGTGTTTACCTTCTCCTCTTGACTGTCTAGTCCAGTCTTGGGTGAAGAGAGCTTTGCTTCCAGTTTGGCTATATAAGTGCATCTCTCACAGGTTGTAGTGTTGGGTGGTAGGAGGAGAGGGTTATCTGTGTACATGAGGCAATTGCTGCATTGCCCCAAGATGCCCAGATTCATCAGGTAGACAGGAGGTAACACTAGGAGCTGGCCCTTAGACATGCCTGGATAGTTGCTTATTTATTAAGTACTAAAAGCTGTTTTCCTCTAGACAAGTGAGGAAAGTTGGGTGCTGTAGTAATTCGTAGCTTGTAGAGGAGGAATGAGGTTTAAAGGAAGGCAGGAATTGAATGAGCTGTGTAATGTTCAAATGGCAATGACTTTATAATAGGTTATATGTGATGTATAATATCTGCATCTGAAAATATGTCAATATGGATTGTTTTATTTTATATAAGTGTATGATTGTCTATGTTATAAGTGATAATTCAATAAAGATATTTCTTGTTTAAAAGAATACATGAGGAAGGACAACAAGAGGCTGGGGAAAGGGTGAACTACGTAAAGAAGAAGAAACTATAAAAGAAGAAAAAATATGGAAGGGGAAGAGTATGCATGCAGGAACTCAGGACATGAGAATGGACTGACACTAATACTTTTTCTGAAGTTCTAGCCAATGAAAGTTCTGATTTCGAGGATAAAGGATTGTTTCTACATAAACCTAAGAAAAATATTCAACAGGGGAAAGAGTTAAAATAAGAAAATGAAAATTTAAAAATATTTCCCCTAAACTTAAAAAGAAGAAAAAGCAACATTTTTAGAGTACTTTTAGTAAATGTGAACAGTATTATTAGCACTGTAAGAAGGACAGGGAAACCAGAATGGTGTGCTAAATGTAATGTGGATGTTATTCTGTTAGAGTAAGATTCCTGACAAGCAAAGAAAGACTGCAAACAGAAAAACTGCGGGGTGGAAATATAACGAGGTTGTTAGGAAGTGAAAGTCGTTCTGAGCTCTATTGTGTAAAAATTGTGAAAATACTAGGGATAATGTTTTTTAAACAAGTAACATCCTTAGTAAATTATCACTTATGAAATAGGCGATCATACCTTTATATAAATGAAAATAAACATACTGATATATTTTCAGTTGCAAACATTATACATCACTTTTAATCTGTTGAGTCATTGTCAGTCAAACATTACATAGCTCATTCAAATCCAGCCTTCTTTTAAACCTCATTCCTCCTCCAAAATGTTATTCTGCATGTATTGTTCCCACATTTCCCATTTTTTCTATGTAATTTGCTCTTACCCTTTTCTAAAGATCCCATTCTAGTTGTTTTACCTCTGTTACTATATTCAGTACTTAAACCAACAACCAAGCCAAACAGCAACCAAGAAAAAACAGCAGTTTTCTGATGAATATCACCAAGCACGATAGATTCCACCACAGTTAAAAACAAAGTGCAAAAACACAATTTATTAACGCAATTCCAGAATCAAGGCGTTTTCGTCCTATAACTGGACTTCATCAGATAATCTCTTCCATCATTTATTAGCATCCATTATATACTTCCTTCATTTTCATTTTCCAATCAAAAAATACCAATTAATTCAAATAAACAAATCAGCTTACTTTTAAAAGCTCATTAATATTAAAATACATTTCATTTAATCACATAAATACATCACATTTCTCTAAAAGACTTTAAATTATATCTATTCATCACTTTAAAATCAATTCCTTTCATATTGCAGGGGCTAAATATATTTTATATATACATGTTTGTAAAAATATTTACATTCATAAATATTCATATATATTCAGTACTTCCAGAACAGTTGGTTTAGGCTTTGATTTCCATTTTCTAGTAATTGCTTTATTTGGCAGCCACCATAGTTAGACTTGGCAAGACCTTACTATGTCTATCTAGGCAGTTACAATTTCATATCATAGTTAAAAAATAATTTCATTAGTTATAGCAATTTGCTCACTCAGTATTTCTGATAGGGTGGCCTGCAGGGATTCTTTAAAGTCTGACATCTCATTACACTCCCAGAACATGTGTTCCCAATTACTTCTTTCTTCCTGATCACACCTCCAACATTTGTTGTCTACCTGAGGAAGAAATCTTTGAAGTCTACTTGGGATATAAAATACCTGTGTAAACACTTCCAAGCAAAGATTCTAAATCTTCTAGACTCTGTTGTATATTTGGGAGGCATACATATATCCTTCCATTGTTTCTTTGTGAATTACTTATCTAGTTTCTCTTCCCAATCCATTCTAACCTCCTCTGATTGATTCTTATAATAATCATGCAATGTTTTATATGTTCTACTAATTATCTCTTTTTTAACAGCAGCTTCTGTTCTAGATTCTATTAAAATCTACCAGTGCTAGTCTTTCACTTAGGATACCCCTATTTCTTTCTCTTTTCTTATACTTTGAAATCAATGCTTGACAGGGAAGACAATCTGTAGCCTGCAGTCCAAATAAATTATTGGCCTCTTCCCATAATGTTTGTAAGGATGGGAAAGTTAACTGTTGTGGATGTGAAGTGGAGAGGACATGTTTATGGGATTGTGGCATTATGTGAATATATAACTAGCAAGGAAAGAGTTAACCTGTTTCATCAAATATTAGACTATGTGATAGTTAACATGAAAATTGTAATTGCAGGGGACATTAATTGTTATTTAAGAGGGGACATAAAAAGGGGGAAAGATGTAAAAAATACAGGGAGTGATAAAATATGGTAAATGAGCTATGTAGAACAAAAATAAACAGACTTATAGAAGGTGGGTTCTTGGATATGAAATTGATTATTTTGTATTATTGGAAGGGGGTAGCAGATGGTTATATAGTTGTGACAGGTTTTTCAGACCAGTTAGCAATAAGGATAGATGTGATGGAAGAAAGGGAGTATATTAAAATAGAAAAGGGAATAAAAAAAAATGAGCAATTAATGGATGAAATTGGAGAGTATTGCAGTTATAGAAGGATCATATAACAATGAAGGACTTCTATATAACTGGTCTGAGTGGTGAACTGAAGTTAAAAAGAAGTATAAAGTTTTTTTTTCAGTGGCAGGAAGATGTAAGCAAGTAAGAGAAAGTGAAGTATGGGAAAATTTATAGAAATGTATTAGAGAATTTATAGAATATTGTAAGAGAATATTATGACATGGAAAAGAAATATATATAAGAAGTCAAGAAAAATTAAGGCATTACTAGGCAGCGATATTACTTACAAAGAAGAAGGGAGGACATATCTGCATATTTGGTTTAAACAGTAAAGGAGGATATCAGTTTGATATAAACTGAAAATTGAAAAGGAGAGGTATAAACAACACAAGGGCAAATTATGAGTATTGTAGTACATACAGCATGTGGAAAATGTATATAAGAGTATAAGGATGGAAAATAAAAGAAAATGGAAAGTAAAAACAATTCCAGAATGATGTGAGACAGAATTTGAAAAATAAATTGCTATTATTGTATTGGATAAAGTGCTTAGGAAAGTCAATGTTGATTCAGTATTGTACCCAGATGGTATAGGGTATGGAATGTATAATAAATTAATGTACTGATAATGAGAGTATTTTGTAAATGTATTGAATAAATAGTTGAATGAATGGTCTGATTATGAAGAGTTATGTAATGGGATATTAAAATGTATATGGAAGAAAGATGAGAAGAATGAAATAAAAAAATGGAGACCCATCACATTAAAAACACAGATTATAATTTTTTATGGAAATAATACAGAGGAGAATGTTAGGATGGGATGAGTGATATTATGGCAAGATGAGTGATATTATGGCAGAAGTTATATATGGTACAAAAAGGAAGGGATGTCAATAACTGTTTTCAGTTGTGAGAGAAATTGTAGATGATGTTATAAGTAAATAAAGGACATGAAACATAACGGTAGGTAATATAAACAAGAAATTTGATACAGTGATACATGATGCTTTGTGGAATGCTATGCAAAAGTATGGAATAAGTAACAGAATTAAGAGAGTGCATATGTCAGCATATCAGAATAATATTAGTGAATGAGTGTCTGGGTAAAGAAATATGCATGAGGTGTGGTATAAGATCAGGATGTCCCATGAGTGGACTATTTTATTTTCTGCACTGGTAATGAATGTGATAGTGAGTGAAGTAGCATTTAAAATGAAAGATGCTAAATATGTGATGCCAAAGTAGGTGGTGATTCTGGTAGTTTTGACATATTCGGACCATATAGTTGTAGTTGCTAAGAACAAAGTGATGGATAAGGGAAGTGCTGTCTTATCTGAATAGATGCTTAAAGCAAATGGGAATAACCTTGAATAAAGATGAAAGTGAGGGTTTAGGTTATGTGGTGAAAATTGGGGGTGTAGTTTTCAATGAAAGAAGTGTCTTTGCTGTAAATAAAATTTGGGGAAATTATGTAGTTATGATACAATGGGAGGGTATGATAAAGCAAATGAAATAAATATGTCTTCTTTAGAAGATGTAAAGATTAGATTCAGTAAAAATAGTTTATCTAAGTGAATTCAGTATTAATAGGAAAAATATCATATATGTCAAATGTTTATATGGTCCCAGTAAAACATGAAAAACAAATTGCAATTGGTGTTTTCCTTCATATGGTGATTCAAGATTAAACTCAATGAAAAGAGGTGTGTTGTATCTGAGTGAAGATAAAGAAGGATTGGGATTACTAAATGTAGTTGTTTATTCTGCTTCTTTAAATTTGTACAGAGTATTAAAGTAGGTAAAGGAACAGAATGAGAATTTAATAGTGAGACTGTTTAAATATAAATATAAAAAAAATCTGGGAAATGATAAGAATAAGAAAAAGAGAAAAATAATATGTAAATAAAGACATTAAAATTATGAAGAAAAATACTAAAATGGAAAATAAAAATTGATGATATAGAGAAAGATAGAAGAGTTTATTATAACAATGTGAGGAAACAATTATTATGTACATCCATGGGAGATTTACCAGAAGTAATTAAAGCCATTAAAGTAAAGAAAAGGTGGCATATAAAGATAGTTGAGTGTCATCATTTTCTGTAGAGACCAGTAATAAATAAGTTACCAGGAAATGAAATATGCCATATAAAATGAAAGGTGAAAGAGTGTATTTATTTTGTGTGGAGGAAGAGAAAATAGAACATGTTTTTTGAAATGTAAAAGAGTGGTGAAACTCTGTAAAAAGTTGTGTGAAGACTACTTTGAGTATATTAATGACATAAACAATATAGATATGAATAGGATTATGTATAGACATTATAAGAATAAGAGGAAAGAATATGTGAGAATTGTAGATAATTTATTTTATGTAATATGGGTTACTTGGAATGAAAGATTACATTAAATTTTGTTTAAAGGGGAAATGGATTTTAGCAGATATATTGTAAAATAAATCAGATTATGATTCTGGAAAAAGGAGGGCTCATGGAAGAATAACAAAGAGAATGTTATGAGAAAATGATAAATAGTAAAAAATAGAAAGGTGTATATATGTGCACCTGTAAATATGTCAATATTGTTCTTTTTGTTGTGTTAAATAAAGGACCACTATTCTTTTCAATAGGTGTCGTACAATCTTTTACATCCACCCAAGCTGCCACCAACTCAAGCAGATGGGATATTAGCTTAGCATCTTATCAGAAGAATGACTCACTCAGGAGTGCAGCACCACCTTACTGCAGTGTTAGCAATCCCTCTACCTGGTGTACAAAAAGAACCCACAGCTTTCTGTACCAAAGGCAAGTGCGCTACCTTTTGCTCCACTGACAATGGACATTGTGGAAACTGTAGGAAATGAGCAGAAAATTGGCAGTGGCAGACAGAATGTTTGTGAAGCAAGATGATTCAGCTGTACCTTTAAGAGCTGTTCTCAATTTGTTGATGTGACAAGGGAATGTAAACGTAAAGGACTGGAATTTAATTTATTTCCTGTAACATTTAAGTTATTTTGTAGCAGGAATGAGACAAAAAATTTATAAGTATGAATAACACAGTTAAAAATGGAAGAAACAATAAAGGACATGATTGAATTAAGGGACACTGACACATCTGGGGAAGTGGAAGATGAGTGGAGGGAAGAGTTCAACAGAGAAGACTGCCTTATTTGCAACAGTGACATCTGGTATAAGATGGTTAGACAGACTGAGAGGTGTTATAGCTGTTATTGTATAGAAAAATATGTCATGTAATTATACATGAAAAACTTAGACATAGCATTATTTAAAGTAAAGTGTAACTATGTGTGTTGGTGTGCTATACCTGGGAATTATCACGTAAAGAAAGTTTAGAACAGACTGAGCAGATTTTTTTCTTTTTGGATTCCATGGACCTTTACTGATAATTTACTTTAAAATATGAGATATCTTTCCCACCCTGTGTGTGTGTGTGTGTGTGTCACACACACACACACACACACACACACAATATATACATATATATATATATATATATATATATATATATATATATATATATATATATATATATATATAATATATATATTTGTGTATGTTTGAATGTTCAATGTTCAGTTTTTCATGCTATAAATTAGAAAACTCATGGCACACATGGGACCTTTTAAGAGTTTGTTGAAAGATAAACCTGGCTCATAAACAACACTTTCAGACCAATTATCTGCACATTTTTGTATAAGCTCTAACGTAAACAACACTTCAGATGTGAAAGGCAGATTATTCCAAAGTTTACCAGCCCTTGAATGACAGAAGGAACACTTGGTTGCAGGAAAAAGTGGGAGATGGAAAAGATAGACCAGGCTAGGAAGGAATACCATTTGGCTAGCAAAATGTTAAAGAATGGAATTGCAATAGCAAAGAACAAGGCATCCGAGGCACTCCACCAGCTTCTGGAAATTGATTTGGTGGTGGCACAAAGAAATTATATCTGTTTGCAAGGCAAAGACAGAAAGATAAAGAAGATAGTCAGACACCCTTTGTAAAGGATGCCAGCAACAACCTGCTCACCAGACCACAGGACAATCAAAACAGATAGAAGGAGTACTTCCAGCCACTTCTGAATGAAGAAAATCCCACAGAATCAGTACTGCCCCAGACACAGCCTACTATGAAATAAGAACAGGAGCCCACCATAGAAGAAGTAAAACCAGCACTAAGAAATATGAAGTCAGAGAAAGCAGAAGCTCAGATGAGGTCACAGTAGATATGATAAAAATGCTGGGTGAGATGGGAAATTGGCTCCAGAGGGTAGTAATAGCAGTGTGGAGACAAAGGTGTATCCCAGATGACTGGAGAATAAGCATATTCATTTCAGTGTACATGAACAAAGGAGATGTCCACAACTTTGGCAGTACAGAAGTAACAAACACCTGTCACGTTCCATGAAAGTTCTGGAAGGGGCGATTGATAAATGGATACACAGAATAGTAGAAAGCAAGATGGGAGATGAGCAGTTGAGATTCAGATCAGGATGCAGCACAACTGACTCAATGTTTGCAGTGAGACAGATAGTTGTGAAGAAGCTAGAAATGAGGAAAGAGTCCAGTTGGACATTTCTGGACTTGGAGAATGCATATGACAAGGTCTCAAGAAACTGATTTGGGCAGTCCTGTGGTGGTTCAAAGTCCCAGAAATATCGGTAGAATTACTGCAAGTTTTGCACAAGGACCCAATGACTCAAGTACTAATACTGTTTGGTCTCACAGAGGGATTCCCAGTGGGAGTGGGTGTGCATTGGGATTCAGCCCTGAGCCCACTGCTGTTCATACTGGTGGTGGATTACATTGGCAAACAGGTCAGAGGGGACAGATCAACAAAGTTGTTTTATGCAGATGATGCGGCATTACAGGAAAACTCTGAGCAAGAACATTAATAAAGGATAGGGGAATGGGATGCAAAATTGAAGGCACATGGGATGCAACTGAGTACAGATAAAACTGTGGTAATGGCACCATACTGGGGGAGTCAGAAGAAGCTGAGAATTGAGATAGAAAGGAAGATAGTGGAACAGGTTAATAGCTTCAAGTATCTGGTGGGGGTGGTTGAAGAGATGGGATGTCTGAATAAAAAGGTCAAAGCTAGAATCAGAGGGGCTGCAGCCAACTGGCATAGAGTGTCAGGTGTAGTGTATGACAGAAGAATGCCAAAATATCTGAAAAGTAAAGTGTACAAAACAGTGGTGTGAATAGTACTACTGTATGGTACATAAACCAGGGCAGTAAAGGCAGAGCAGATGAGGAAGCTAGAGGTGATGGAAATGAAGACCCTGAGATGGGTGGTAAGATCCACGCTGTGGGACAGATGAAGAAATGAGGACATAAAACCAGAAGCTCCAATTGCAGAAAAGTTCAAAGAGAGCAGATTATGGTGATTCAGGCACATGTGCAGAAAATCAGAAGACAATCTAGTGAAGAAGGTTTGGGACAGATAGGAAAAAGGCAAGAGGAAATGAGGGTGTCCAGGAAAAAGGTGGATGGATTATGTGAGAGAAGATATGACACATGATTGTCAAAGAAGGCAGGAGTGTGGCATTGAATCAAGAGAGATGGCAATAGTTAACAAGACACTCTGACCTCATGTAGAAAATGGGGAAAAGGGAGTTGATGATGATGATGATTTTCCTCAAATCTTAAGTATGTATCCACTATTATCTCTAGATCTCTGACACAACTTGCATTTTTTTTGTATTAAAACATGCACTTTAGTGAAGAGCATCGACAGATCTAAATACTTTTGATGAACTTTCTGGTCCTTAGTGTTTGTTATGATATGACCCACCTCATTGTCTACAGTGAATTTGCTAAGCCATATGTTCTTCTGATTGGGAAATCCAGACATAAACAAACCAAACAGTAATGGTCCCAAAACAGACCCCTAGGAAATACCAGCACTATCAGACGTATATTTAGAAATGCAGTTCTTAATTTTGACCTTACTTTTCATTCCTCCCACCTAGTTCGCCATACCTTTCAGCTGTCCAGATTTTCACAGAATGTCCAAATTATTGCCTTACATTTTTAGTCTGTTCCTTATAAAATTTGTGGCTTTCTGGCTAATCACTGATGACTGAAGGCACTAAATAATGACATACATTTAGTTTCAGACTTAATATTTTTCAGAAAATACATGCTAATACAAACCCTGCTGTTCTAGCAACTTTCTAAGTTTATAACAGAAATAATTAAAATCTGTCCCTATTTTTGGGGCTTTGACCCCCACCATTATTTTAGGTTTGTGCTAATAGCCGAGACATATGCAATTGGCCACCCACCTTGTGATAAATGGATTTATGTTGAGGTGTTCCATCATACTCATGAGTCCCTCTTGTAACATACATAGTATCAAAGGCCTTGGCAAAATCAAGGTAAATATATATAATATATGGGAACACTTCACAATGCCAAAATCCTAAAAGATCAAATTTCATATGGCCGAGACCATATGATCGAACTTTCGAATCACGACATTGTGAACGGAGATCTGCATACAGTGCGGAATGGGAGATTTCTCTTTTCCTCGCTGTAGTGCGATCTAGGAGTTGGAATATTTAAGTAGTGGGGGTGTAGGGGGGGGGGGGCTTGCCTCCATGCAGAAACATTTTAATTGTTTTGTTTTTTTTGATTTGCTTCGGAATTTCGATAATCTGAAACATCAGTTATATGGTCTCAATCATATGAAATTCGATGTTTCGGAATTTTGAGATTCTGAAGTGAATCCATAATATATATATATATATATATATATATATATATATATATATATATATATATATATGGTTTACATGCATAACATCAACATCACAGCCTAGTTCACTGACTGTGAAAACATCAAGATGAAAACGTTGTAACTACATAAGCACGAAGTTTTGGAACATCGTCTTTCCTCTCCAGGAATGTAATCACTTGGCCACCAACAAAAAAAATCACAAACATAGCAAATTACAACCATCCCCCTTAATTAAATATACAAACTTTGAGATTGTACTACAGCGGAGAAGGGGCAAAGTTCACCATGGTGGCCAAGTGATTACTTTCCTGAAGAGGAAAGATGATGTTCCAGGATTTTGTGCTTCTGCAGTTACAATGTTTTCGTCTCACCGCTTTTAGAGTTGATGAACTGGGCTGCAACGTTATGAAGGGGCGCCATGCATATATATATATATATATATATATATATATATATATATATATATATACATACATATATATATATATATATATATATATGGGTCTACTGCAAATGGTTGAATTCTCACAATCTCGAACTTCATATGACCGACCTCATATGATCAATTTTGTGAAAGCTTGGCTGGACTGCATGGAGATCTGCATACAGCATGTAACAGGAATAATTCCTGTTACTGCACTGTAGTGCAATCTCGGAGTTGGTATATTTAAGTGGGGGGGGCTTGCTCCCCCACATGGTGGGTGCAGGGGGGCTTGCCCCCTGCAACATACTGATTTTATCAGTATTTCTTTTGTTTTTTGACATTTCGGAAAACCAGCTTTCGCGATAATGCACTTGCGCGGTAGTGCAGTTTCGCTCTTATGGGTGTTGATGTTGGTTGTTCGAGATTTTGAGCAAGCAACATAGACCCATATATATATATATATATATATAGAGAGAGAGAGAGAGAGAGAGAGAGGGGGAGAGCGATATTGTAGCAGGTTGAACCGACACTGCCCTGACACCCAGGAGATCAATGTCAGAACATTGAAATCACCAGCTTTATACACACAGACACACATATATATATATATAAATATGTATGTGTTTATATATATATATATATATATATATATGCGTGTGTGTGTGAAGTAACTAATATTATTAAAGTAAAAGACTTTTGAAATATGAAGGGATGAAAGGGATATCTTTCAATCCATAGTGTATCATTTTAATAATATATATAAATATATATATATATATATATATATAAATAAATATATATATATATATATATATATATATATATATATATATATATATATATTAAGATCCGCAGCTACTGCATACAAATGTTTATATTAACAAAATGTTTGATGTTGGGTCAGTTGGAAGTATGTTGGTACTGTATGTTCACCTTAGGAAAGGATTAAAAACTGCCAGCAAGAGTAAAATAATGTGATGAACAACAAAAGCTGGATGTGGTTATGAAATGGGAAATATCATGGAACAAAATAGAGGCATTTAGAATAGTTAAAACAGACTGCTAAAGGGTGTAAGGCATAGGATGTAAAGTAAACAGAGGAAATGGGATAACTGAATGATTTAGTGAAGATAGTGACAACATTATTTTACCTCTTTTTTATTGAGAAATAAGAACATGCTGAGTGTATAGTATTATGGTACCTTACCATGCTATATAGAATAGAAAAATGCACCGATATTTTTTTAGAATTTGTTTAATGAAGTGTCAGAAGCTTTTTCACTCTCTCCCATTAGGAAGCTGAATCAGAACAGAGGAAAGAGTAAAGTCAAGCAAGGCACACATGTAATTGGTTGGGATGAAAACTGAAAAGAATATGTCAAATGGTGTCTGTTCATAATAATGCTCATAAGATACATGATATATGACTGATGTTTTATGAGTAATTACAATATTAGTTAATGTACTAAACTGGTGAGTTTGAACAAGGTTACTAATCTGAGAAAATCTTGAATGAAGGTACAGAGGGACACCAGTAACTCATTAGTTAAAAAGATATATAATATAATTAGAGAAAGGGGAGCATTTAAAGGGTTGAATGTCTTGGGGGAACCTGAGTAGGGTATACAGCACATACTGTCCTTGGACAATATAATGGGTAAGTTTTCCAGTTTTGGTGGTCAACGATGTAGAAGGGAGGTTGGAATGAAGCATTGTGAATAACAATGTGATATGTTAGGACATCAAACAGCTGATTAGATGGGACAGTATTAAAATAAATGAGACTGGGATGCACATGGAAAGATTTAATTGAGGAGTTTCATAACCAGCTTTCTTTTTTCCTGGAGGGAGTAAAATATTACCTTTTCATATTAAGAACTAATAATGTGTTATGGGCAATGGGGGAAAAAGATTGGAATGTTTTAAAATGAAAAACTGTATTGCTTTCCCCTGTGAGTAGTATTGCAATACTCTTTTAGAAATGAAAGTTAAGTATGTACCTTAACAGTAGAGGGATAAATCCATCTTCCTATACCTACAGCAGTTGAGGCTGGCAGCATTCAGGCAGCTTAGCACCCAAAACTTCTCCAGTCTACATGACTCCTACTCTTTCCCATGATTATGTCTCAGAAAGACCCATCTCTAGAGCTGTTTGGAACACAAGAAAATAAAAATAAAAAAACAGGCTAGATGGCTGCATACTGACCAACACCTTGATTTCAGCTCTCCCAGTGTGAAAACAGAAGCTGAGAAAAAGAAAACGTTGAAACTATCAGTCTGGGTAAAATTCAGTCATTGGCTAGTAATTACACTGCCTGAAAGCCAGCACAGAAATTTGGAGAACTTGAAAGAAAATCAACCAGAAACAAGTGAGGGAAAAAACTCTAGCTGTGAGGAATCCTGCAACTATTCAACAAAAGAAAGTTCAAGTCTCATCTTCGGTACAAGAGATGGCTTCTGGTAATTTACAGGAAAAAAAATAAATCAAATATACTCTGAGGTGTACAAAATAAATGAAACATTGAAGGGATATGTCACCTCATAATAATAAAAGGCTGAAAAAATATAGAAGAAGCTTTAACTAGCTATTCAGATAAACTGATAAAACCAAAAAAAAAAAAATCAGAAGTTGAAATTAAGAAAATCCTGGCTAAAATGTTTTTCAAACATATTAGGGTTAGAAGACAGAACACATACAGAACACCTGAGATATTCTGCTGTACCATTAGAAACTGGAAGAAGCAGTTTGTATTAATTTTATGAAAGTACAAATAACCAACTGGATTGGTATACCACAGCAGGATTTGTTAAGTGGAAGGGCACATCATGCGTATGCTTCAAACCTGGCTATGAGTATTAGTAAAGATGCAATCATACCAGCAGAAAGAGTTGATCCTGACAAAACTGTGGAAAAAAAGAAAAGTATTAAAAGTTGGAGACAGCAAAATGTTTGTGGAAAATAATTATTTACTATGCACCAGACAGAAGAAAAACAAGTTTATACCACCAATCAAAGAATATCAAGAAGCAGGTCTGAGACTCAAGTTGCTGTTTCCAGCTGTCATCATAATATTTTTCCTGGAGGATTAAAAAGATTTTTTTAATGCAAAACAGGCTAAGACAGAAATAAAGAAGTTTATCCCACGAACAGTGAGCCATCAAGTATAAGGGGTCCCTGCTTTTATCTTTAACACACCTTTATTGAATTATCACTTGTGACATAGGCAAATTTACATTTATATAAAAGTAATCAAACTGTATTATAACATTTACAAGCATTGTACTTCATATATATTGCTATATATTGTATAACCTAAACAACATTACATAAATTATTAAATTCCTGCCCCGTTTTTGTAAACAAGAAACAGCATTATTAAACCATCATTTATGACATAAGCAATCATACATTTATACAAATGAAAACAAACCACACTGACACAATCCTAGTTGCAACCATTTTACATCATAAACCATACTGATACACTCCCAGTTTTCATTCGTCTGACAACAAAACTCATGGAGAGACTTTGCCAGAGAAAATGTTTCCAGTGTTCCACAGGAAAATACTTGAGAGACAGAAAAAAACCACAGGAGTTGACTAAAAGGATTAGGGGTACCTTGGACTTGAACCAGAGTCTGGCACTGGGAAATGGAGATGATCAGGGAGAAGACCAGCAATGCTGAAATTAGTGATTAAATGTGAGACTACAAAGCATCAGTCCCATGGGATATAAGAACAGACGTGTTAAACATGGCTTTGCATGAAAATGTGGTTGTTAAAGACTGGAAGTGTTTTAAACTTGTGGGTGAACTGTAAAGCATATAGTCTACTGTAACTCATTAATATTTAAAAAAAACACTGAATGGGATTAAGTAACTGTGAATAAAACTGTTTTTGTTCTTGTTAATATTTATATAAAACATTCATGTTGTAAACTGCATGTTATATTGAAAAGCATTTTTTCATAGAGTAAAGTCAGAGGTATTTTAAATGTGGTGTGTGGGAGACTTATCAGCAACTGCCCTTTATGTTAAAGATGCTAAAGAAAGCATATACTTTTTTTTGGTTGAAAGATATACAGATGTTAGGTAATAGAGTGGGATGAGGCCAAGAAGAAGTTTGGACTGCAAGTTACAGACTGCCTTCCCTACCAGGGATTGATATCAGAGTAGAGGCAAAGGGAAAGGGAAAGGGGAGTCCTAAGTAAATTGCCTGCTCTGGTAGAGTTTTTAGTCAAATGTGGAAAATAAGTTGCTTTAAAAAAGAAAGGACAATTAACAGAACATATAAATGATTGCATGACAATTATAAGAATCAATCAGTGGAGGTTAGAAAAGATTGGAAAGAGAGACTGGAAAAGCAATTTACAAGGGATCAATGCGAGGACATATATATGGCTCCCAAATGTGCAGCAAAGTTCAAAAGGTTTAGGATTTTTGCTTGGAAGAGTTTGCATTGGATGTTTCTGTACCACAAGCCTGACTTCAGTTTTTCATCAGGTAGATGCCAAACACTGGAGATATGATGGAAAAGGGGGTAACTGAAAACATATATTTTGGGAATGTAATTAGGTGGCAGATTTAAAAAATTCCTTACAGAGTACTTTGTCAGAAATGCCGGGGTAGCGAATTGTCAGATATAAGGAAATACGTCTTTTGAGCTGGGACACAGGATCTGAATTGTCGATAGTAGTTTTTGGGGTTAAAAGTTGGCATAATGGTTAAGGTGATTGGTTCATAGACACAAGGCACAGGGTTTGATTCTCATCTTTGAATGAAAATTGTCTAAGCTTAAAATGAGATGCAAGGGCAGCTAGCTAGTACTCGCTAAACCCAAGGCATCCACTGTGTTCAACAAAGTGTAAGTATATTCTAAGCTTGCACTGCACTTTTTTTGAACTGCATTTTGACTAATTGTTGCTTCATTTTAATTTTGCTGTTCTACTGCTGTGACTATTTATTTCTGCACTTTTAATTTCTAGTATTCTACATTTTATAGCATAGACTAGAGTCAGACTTGCTGAATCTAGACGGTTCAGTATTTATTGAGCACTAAAATCAGCCATCCTACATTAAGAAAGCCCTCCTACATCCTTGTGGCAGAAGTGTGCAGCATGCAGCCCAGGAGCCATCTGAGTTGGGGATTGTTGGAATAAGGCTCAGTTTTGGGCTTTTCCATTGGTTAACTTGTGTTAAAACTGTATAACTTTGCATCTATTTGAGCACTGCCTTTCTGCATAGCTGTGCACCATGCAACAGAGTTTAGCACTGCTGTGTATAGGCACAAACACTTAGAAACACAAGTTTTCCTTTGACATCAGCTAGAGAACCCTCCCTAGCTCCATTGCCTCTCTGTGCACAACACAGTCATGCATTGCTACCCAGCAAGCAAATCAGCTGCACATTCTGAGGTGCTGACGTAGCAGTCTTCCACCCTTAGCCCTCCACATAAAATCCTCAAAAGCTAGTTACAAAAATAAAATCATCATGGATTCTAAAGACAACCACAAAGCTTTCTACATCTATGTCAAGAATCTCAATGGAAACACTCAGATCTGCTCGGAACTACAGCACAATGGCACTACATTTACTGAACCAACTGATATTGCCAACATCCTGGCAGACAGGTTCAGTGCAAACTTTACCCCCCCTCATCCCCCAAATTGCCCATCTCCATATCTGAAGATTGCAAAGCCCCTGTAATCATGGACGCACAGGTAAAGACAGCACTCTCCAAAGTCAAGAACACAGCATCCATGGGACTGGACAACATCCCAGGCTGCATTCTGCATGAACTACAGCATGAACTGGCACCCCACCTAAGTACCATGTTCAACCATAGCCTCAATTCAGGCTTTGTGCCTATGGAATAGCACACAGTGATGGTTATCCCACTCCACAAAGGGGGTGCCACCACTGACCCCGGGAACTACTGTCCCATTAGCCTGACGAGCCTGGTCTGCAAGGCCATGGAATGCATAATCCTGGAGCTTGTAAACAAAGACATAGGTAACCTCCAAACTCTGGATCACACTCAGTTTGGGTTTGTAAAAGGTAGATCATGTCTCCTAAACCTGACTTGACTTCTTTGAAGCAATCACTAGAGCCGTAGATGAAGGTAAGGTGGTGCATACAGCCTATCATGACCTCGCCAAGGCTTTCGACACCATCCCCCACTCTGGTATTATAGATAAACTCCCTGGACTAGGCATAAATCCATATGTCCCAAGATGGGTGGCCAACTGGCTTACTGACAGAACCCACACAGTGAAAGTAGCTTACTCCAAATCCAACTTCAGACCAGTGACAAGCAGAGTACCACAGGGTTCGGTCCTGGGTCCTCTCCTGTTTGGTATCTACTTCTCTGAAGTCCAGGCTAATACACCTGGTCTCTGGCTAATGAAATTCACAGATGACTGCAAACTAGGAGCCATAATAGATTCGCCTAAGGATGTGGACATTCTACAAAGAGGCCTCACTGAGACTGATGCTTGGTGTCAAAGTCATGGCCTAAAGCTCAATGCCAAGAAGTATTATCATCCCCTTTGGGAAAAACACCATACCCATGAACTACCACATAGGTGGTAGCCTACTAAACACCGAACATGTGATAAGAGACCTTGGGATACAGGTGGACAGTAGTCTCTCCTTTGATAATCATGTCGCCATAGTAGTCAGGAAATCCTTCTACATGGCACACCTCATCACAAAGGAGAGGTCATCATTCCTCTCTACTCATCCCTCATCAGACCCATTATAGAGTACAATGCCCCATTTGGCATGTACCTTGCAAGACATCTGCAACAAATAGAAAGGCCACAGAAATACCTCACTAGGAGAATTACCGGCCTCAAACAGATGCCATATGCAGACCGTCTCAAAAAATTCCAGCTCTACTCCGTCACATATCGCCTACTCAGAGGCAACCTCTGCCCAACATACAAAGCCATGTCTAGCCCAGATCTGATGGACATGCTGCACTTAAAGAAATCCCAATCTCTCCGAGCCACACGCTCCAGGGACCTAAACCTTGTCACCACAATAAACAGAATATGCTGGAGGGATGGATTCCTGTCAGAGACTTCCCATGCTCTGGAACACGCTACCCATTCATGTCAACCAGAGCTCCTCATTAGCCCTCTTTAAGAGAAATCTTGACAATTGGAGGGGAAACAGGAAATTCACCCCGGGGATCACTGCTGTGGTGCTGCTTGACAAGGGCACAGGAAAATAATTTTCTTAGGTGGTGAAAGCCAGGGAACTTCATTTGGCTAGGCTTATATAGGCCCTAGGGCTGATAGCCTAGTACATACCTATGAACCTAAAATAGCTGCCTTTGTTAGTCTCACAAGTAACCCCGGTCCATCTAGCCCCATCCCCACTAGTTACTACAATATGCATTTGCCATAATGGACAGAGGTTTCCCGCCATTTCTCCAGCCAACCTGATTGACATAAGCATCCTGAAGCAATGTAGCAATTGCTTCATGTATAATGACAACTACTTGCTCCTAAAGCAAACAAATACAGTATGTGAGAGATGTCACTATACCATGGAACTAGAATCATTCCTCTAACATAACAATAAACAAGACAAACAACAGGTTGCCAGTACACACAACTCCCCTCTCACTCAAAATAAGGTCAAGACACATTAACCCACATTATTAGAGGTACTCACTAAGAGCCTACCAAAAGACCAGAGACCTCCCAAGCGCAAACAACATACACATACTGGTATACAAAGAGAATCCACCAGTACCCACAACAAAACACATATCAGTGTCTCAACAATTAAGCCCCTAAGGCACAACACCTCAAAGCCTAATGTTCTGGTCATAGGTGACGCAGTAGTAAGACACATAGATATCCCCATCACCAAGTTGAACAAGGAGAAAGTCACGACACGCACTCAGGTTGCTCAGCAACAATTATCATTTTGAGTCTGTCATAATACATGTTGGTGTGAATGACTTGAGACGTACCTGTCTGGACTATATGAAGAGAGACATAACCGAACTCTCAGATTATGTGTCCCACGCAGATATTTATTTTTTATTTATTTTCAGTTTGATTACCGGGGAAGTCCACTGGGCCACGAAGTGCCCATTTTCAGTGGAGGCCCGGGGAGAAAAGCTCCATGAGTAATACAATACAAATGATGCAAAATACAAAATAAAGATCACACAGGGAATACAAGAGTGGGATTAATCAAATTGTAAAGTGATTATATACATTGTGAGGCAGTTTAACAACAGGGAAAAAGAAAAAAAATATATAGAAAGATATAGATTATGATAAAAAAATATATATATTTATTTATTTATTTATTTTTTAAATAAAATATTCAAGCTTGGAGTCAAGTATAATCTGCTAGTTCTGGTTCATACAGGTTTATTAAGATGTAAGAATAAGAAGAGAGTATAGTAGAGTTGGAAAGCTAGTGGGGATTCTTGGAGTTTAAGTGGGGTGAAAGCAGGAGCATTTCCATTTGGTAGATACGTGATGGAGAAGTTGGTTTTTGAAGGATTCAGCATTAGATATGGTCCTAAGAGAAGGAGGCAGAGAGTTCCATTTTTTACCAAGAGAGAAGGAGAGTAAAAGCTGGCCAGCAGGACATTTGGGCTTGTGAATGGTGATTAGGTTTTGGTGTTCGGATCTCAGAGATCTGTTTGGGATGTATGGAGGAAGGATGTTCTTTAAGGCTGGGCAATTATTAGGGGAGAATATTAGTTTGTGAGCGGTAGTTAGTTGCAGATAGTCAAGGTGGTTAGGGAGTTCTAACCAGTTCAGAGATTGTAGGCTGAGACAGTGGTGAGTTGATGTTCTAGATTTGGTGACAAATTTAGAGATTTTATTATAGCAGGCTTCGAGTTTAGAGGTGTTGGTAGCAGACAAGTTGGTTAGAAGAGGGGCTCCATATAGAAGGGAAGGTAGGAGGTAGGTGATTGCAAGGGTATGCCTAGTGGAGTTGGAAAGAAAGAGATTATTCCTATAAAGCATACCTAGCTTTTGGTGGGTTTTCTTTATGTTTTGTTGTATGTGAAGATCAAACTTGAGGTTTTCATCTATGATAATGCCAAGGAGTTTTGTGGAGGGGACCACTTCAATGGCAGTGTTAGTTTGGCTTATGACATTGAAAGTGTTTTTGTCTAAGGTGGTTACTTTGGAGGAGAGGAAAATTAGTATTTTAGACTTATTGGAGTTGAGTGAGAGGTGGTTTTGGTGCATCCAGTTCTCAGTAGTGGAAAAGGCTAACTGAGTTTTGGTCAGAAGTTCAGGAAGATATGTCCCTAGCCTTAAGCAGCATTCCATATTTACCAGGAATTATGCCACAATACAAACAAAAAATGACTGATTTTAATAATTGGCTTAGCTTCTAGTGTCACTCTAGGGGGATCCAGTATCTGTATGCCTGGGTAGACATGGTAGACAGTCTACCCTGTTTTGCCAGAGATGTCCTTCACCTGTCTCCTCAAGGCTTTCATATACTGGCAAAGACACTTGCCTCCTCCACAGTGCCTTTTTTAGGCGATGTCCAAACAACTAAACTTCAGCTGTAAAGAAATCCACTAAAAACAAACTCAAGGTAATGCTGCTTAATGCTAGGAGCTTAAACAGTAAACTGCACTCCCTGGAAGCATTTCTCACCTTGGAAGATGCTGACATTTGCGCAGTCACTGAGACTTGGTTCGAGGCCACTGAGAGCACCCCAGCCATACAAGGCTACAATACCATTCACACATTCAGATCCCAGAACGAGCATGAAAGAACCAAAGGTGGAGGTGTATCCATCTTCATTAAATATAAATACAGCTTGAGAGTGGTGAAACATTATGACTCTCTTGAGCTACTCCAGGTTCAATTAACTATAGGTAAAATACCTTTCCACATCATCTCTAGCTACAGCTCCCCTACCATGAACCAGGAGAAGCATACCACCTACCTGGACTTGCTAGAGTCGCTCAGTACACAAATACCTTAGTCTTGGGAAATTTCAACCATCCTTCCATTGATTGGGTGTCTTACATGAGCACAGACATGATCACTATGAGGTTCCTGGACTTTGTTAATTCAAATGCCCTGGAACAGTTGGTCTGCACCCCCACAAGGGGCTCAAATGTCCTGGTCCTAGTACTCACCAACATGGGGGGGTTACTGTAACATCCCATGTGTGTTGCCTTCCCTGGTAAGGTCAGACAATAAATCTGTTTTTGTCTGAAGTAATGATCAAATCTGACACCCTTATAGAAGTAAAAAAAAAAAACCCTGAAAAATGTCTCCAAAGCCGGCTATTGACTGCTAAGTGATGGGATAAAAAGTTTCAAAGCCCCTGTCAATATAGCCAACAGTGACTCCTATGCAGAGGAATGCACAAATCCCCTATATATCCACTTAAATAAATGCACTGACTTAGCTGTACCTAAAAGGAACAAAATAAAGTATTCCCATAAAAACAAGCCACCCTGGTGAACTGCAAGTATAAATAAGTTATACAACAAAAGAAATAATGTGATATCTATGAACAGGAGGGAACTTACTCAGCAGAGGAAGAATACCTTCCACAGCTTGAACAAGTAAATCAGATATATTTTTATGTCTTCCAAGGCTATCTGTGAGGCTAAATTAGCATGCCTAGCTTAAGACAATCATAAAGCATTCTTTAACTACATTTGAAACCTAAAACGGGATGCCCAGCTGTGTGCTGAACTTATAGTGGATGGTACAAGTCACACTATACTTCAGAAATTGCCAACCTGCTAGCCGACAGATTTGACAATAAATTCACCCCCCCCCCCCCCCCGTCCCCACCAGGCATACCCCAAAGCATTCCTGACACCAGTCCTCTACAGAGTATCTCCAAAGAACAGGTCATGCAAGCACTCTCCAAGGCCAAACACAAGGAGCTATGGGACCAGGTAACATCCCAGGCTGCTTACTAAGCAATCTAAAACAAGACCTAGCAGAACCACTCTGCCTAACCATAGCCTGAGAACTGGCTTTGTCCTAGCAGAGTGGAGAACAGCAACAGTAATCCTCTGGCACAAAGGGGGCCCATCAACTGACCCTGGAAACTATCAACCCATAAGCCTAACCAACCTTATTTGCCATCCCATGGAAAGAATCATCATGGACCTTATGCACAAGGACATATGTGACCTTCAAACCCTTGACCTGACCCAGCTTGGTTTCATCGAGGGTAGATCTTGCTTATTAAACCTAGTAGACTTCTTTGAGAATGTCACCAAAGCCCTGGACAAAGACAAAACAGTATATACTGCCTATCTTGATTTAGCCAAGGCCTTTGAAACAATCTCCCATTCAGGTATCATAGAGAAACTCTACCAGCTGGGGATTAACCCATACATCACTAGATGGGTAGCCAACTGGCTCATCAATAAAATGTACACTGTCAAAGCTGGGGAGTCCACCTCCACTAGTAGACCAGTTACCAGTGGAGTACTGTGACTCCCTACCTCTGGGCCAGTAATCAAGGAGCCTCAATGCTCACCACTAGCACCTGTGGGGAACACTCACTGGGAGGATAACAGGTACATACACAGTATCTCCAGATGCAGTTCTCTGCATCAAGCACAATCAAGCACAATTTCCATTAAGAGCACACAGAGAACACAGTCAGTCTAGGGGCTGGTTCCTCTGTCTTTCTCCAGATCCCAAGTAAGACTCCCCACTGGCATAGCTATATAGTTAAGTCCTTAGCCAAGGTTCCAAGCCAAGTCCTCCAACACTCTGTCTGTCCAACCAGTGCTTCATGTCCCTGCCCAAGTAGCTGACACACACACTTTTTGAGATTTGATTTGCACACACACACACACACACACACACACACACACACACACACACACCTGGGAAAGGCTGGCACAGACTTACTAGCTATGCCCCTTTTTGCCCAGACTATAAGGAAGTTATTACTGCCACCAGACCCTCTCGCCAGCTCTTTAGGGCCCTTAACAAAGGGTGTCCAATTTTACTGTGTAATATTAATACTAATACAAATGGTAGTTTGACCAAGAGCAAGGCTATTAGGAGTGGCCCATACAGTGTCACCAAATAAATGTGCAAATACTCTCAAAACTTAAATATCTCTACAAAGATCTGCCACAATGAAAAGTTTAAATATATTTAATAATAAATAATAAAAGAACAAGACAATACTAAATATCTATTCACAGTGACATCAGAGTTCAAAATCACAGGAAATATTTAAAATAACATTGAAGGACAGACAGACAAATAAAGAAAAAACATCTAAACTAAGCTTCACTATATTCCTGACTGAATCTAAGAGAATTATACTATTCCCTAATAATGTACTTGGGCAAGGCAAGATGAAATACTTGAGCAGTCTCTCTAGTCAGGCCCCAAACAGAATACTCTGTCTCTCTAAGAGATTTCTCAAAATAATATCTAAAATATTACTTCTGGGATAGCTTGCAGAATATGATTGCATGTAATCTAACTGTATATCAACTGTTTAATGTAACATTTTATTGTGTACATGGAGCTTTTCTCCCCGGGCCTCCACTGAAAAAGGACATGTGTCCAGTCGGACTTTCCCAGTTAACAAATGTAAAATAAAAATAAAAATAAATAAATAAATGACATCACTTCTGGTCATCTGCCTTCTAGTTCCCATGCAAAACCCCATTCATGGAAGCTGGCAGGATTTAGTACAAGGGCTTTTTCTCAGGTCTGTGGCAGGTGCTGGAAGTCATAAAACAATTACTTCTAGAGTAGTAATTAGTTCACCCCAAAGACAAAGCAGAAAGCTTCCTAGTACAGACTTTGTGTCTCTGGCTGCATTGAAACATGTGAGATAGCATATTTATGGCTAACCCATAAAGTGGTTTAATTTCAGATATATTTTAAAGTTTGCTGGACTGAGGTTAACCTCCTGTCTTCCAGTTTCCTCTGTTAAAACGTATACATTTAAACAGTTACAATAGTGCATGTACATTTCTGTTCCCTCTAGAAGGGCACACTGTTGATACATTTTAAACACAAGCACTTTACAAATATATTTTCAACACAAATCAGTTTCATATACACATGACATACAGTTCTAATACATTTGTAACACAAGCATCTTATATAAATCAGTTTGATATTCACAAATGACATATAATTATTTACAGAATTCCAGATAGCTGTGATGGCAGTACCTCATATCATCACAGGTAGCACAAGGATCTGTGCTGAATCCTTTACTGTTTGGAATCTATTTCTCTGAAGTCCAGGCAAAGGTAAATGGCCTGTGGCTTACCAAGTTTGCAGATGACTGTAAACTGGGTGCAGTTATAGAGGCCCCGGTGATGTTAATATATTACAGAAAGGGCTGACACAGACAAATGATTGGTGACAAACTCATGGACTAAAACTTAATGCAAAAAATGCCTCATCATCTCTTTTGACAAAGAGGTAGCCCCTGCTAATTATGATATAGATAGCACCCCTCTAAGCTCAAACACAGTTGTGCAAGACTTGGGAACACAGGTTGATATTAACCTAAACTTCGATTACTATGTGTCCACAGTGGTAAGAAAATTATTCTACATTGTGTATCTCATAAATGAGGCATTGCATCCAAGACCAGGGAGGTAATAGCTCTGCTGTACTCAACCCTTATCAGACCTTTCTGTATGTACCTCACCAGACACCTCCAGCAACTGGAGAGACCAAGAGAATCCACAGCCTCCAAACATGACTTACATGGAAAGACTGAAAGCCCTGACAATGTATTCTGCATCATACAGGCTGCTGAGAGGCGACTTGTGCCTGGCCTATAGAGCTGTCTCAGACTGTGCCCTAATGGAAATGCTGCACATCTACAAATCAAATGGGACAAGAATAACTCACTCCAGGGATCTCAACCTAGCCTGTGATATTAACAAATCATGTGGGACAGACTGATATATCTCCCAGTGATTGCCAGTCCTCTGGAATAAGCTCCCAGTCCATGTGAAGCAGAGCTCCTCAGTGACCTTATTCAAGCTCAACCTTGATAACTGGATAGGTGACCATAAATTCACCCCAGGGGTGGCACCTATGCTCCTCATGGACATGTGCAGTTGGTGCTGATCGCAGAATCATGCTAACAATGGCCATCCAACTATGGTCAATAAGGGTACTTGAGTTTTTACACAGCTAGGCTTGTAAAGGCCCTAGGACCATTAGCCTAGTAACCCTCCTTGAACCTATACATAGTAATGCTATTGGCTACCAAAAAGCAGTTACTAGAAAATGGAAATCAAAAGTTATACCAACTGTAATTGAAGTGCTGAATGTTTTAAATGAGATAAAAGAACTAGAGATGGGATTCTTAGAAAAGGGAAAAAGCAAATTACATAGAAATAAATGGAATTTGTGTGAGCAATGTATGCAGAATAATGTTCAGGAGGAGGAGTGAGGTTTAAGGGTAGGCACAGATTAAGCAATTTATGTAAGCTTGAAGTCAATAATTGTTAAAAATGAAAGAAAACTTATGTAATGTTTAATGCATGAATTGTGACATTTTAATATGGTTTGTTTTTTTTTCTAATAATGTATGTGTGGCTATGTCTTAAGTGATAATTTAATAAAGGTGTTTAGAAAAAAGGAAAAGAAGAAGCCAAGGAAGGAGATAAAAACTCTCTGAAATGCAAGGGAAATAGGGTCATAGAGAAAGATGGACCTGATCCTATATATGATTTGTTATAATAAATGAATAACTTTCGTATGTGATAGAACCAGTTCATTTTCCATTACCTGTATAACAGAGTCTCAAGCGTAACTTTTTTTTTTTTGGCGGGTGGGGTAGATAAGTGCAAATGTTGCCTTGAAGGACAGCATCACCAGAAGGACTTACAATGGAGATATGTAACTAGAAATATCTAAAAAAAAAAAAAAAAGGACAGTATTGCTAATACTGTTTCTAAAATACAACAGGATAGGACTAGTAGACCCTGAACCCAAGGATCAAGATCTAGTTCACATTACAGTCACTGCCGGAGTGAGAGTAGTGTGGTTATTGGAGGATAAAGAGTGTCCCTGGATGGTAAGCAGCAGCTGTTAAGGGAAAGGCATGTGCTTTGAGAATAGATCTGAGAGCAACAAACAGCCTAAACACATCATGTTGCTGAGCCCTGGCAAGACTACATCTTAAAGATAGCTAAGGTACAAGGCCAGAAACAGAGAACCCCAAGAAAGAAGAGTTATTAGGTAAGCTCTCAGAGAAATGTTAAGAAGTACTCTTAAAAAGTATTCCAAAATCCCAACAGAGATGGAGTCAGCCTGAGGCCTTATGTATGGAAAAGTATTAAGCCCATGACAGCAGTCCTGCATATCAAAGAATATTCTATAAATTAATCAATGACTAAGAGTCATTAGTGTAAAAGCAATCCATTAGTAGAACAGTAGCAGGCAGTCTGGGCTTGAATGAAGCATAAGGTGCAAGACCAGTGACAAAAAAAAACTTTGCGGTCAAGCAGAATCTGATAAACCAGCAATGCGTTGAGTAATACTTGATCCAAAAACCTGAGAGAAGTTGAGTCAGCTTGGCAATGGTCATCTTAATCTCAGAAGAAAAGGGAATAAAAAGTTAAGGGTGAAGAGTGTCCAAGATGCCTTTGTGTGCAAGTTATAAATGCAAGATCTAAAATTTGAAAGGGTAAATGTTGCAGGATTAACACTCCCTGACCTATAAAGGAAGCATAAAGGTTAGAAATGGAGTGATGTAAAACTCCAAGGAAGGGAAAAACATTCTTCTGAAAGAAGGAAAGAGAACATGAATGAAGCTATCTACAAAGAGAGAAACATGGAGCTAAATTCATGAATAGGAACACGTGTAAGAAGGATTCAAATGTCGTAAGACAGTTGATCAACTCAAAACTTCTGGAAGCCACATAGGAGACAGCCTCCCAAAAAGTATTAAATGGCAAAGATTTCAAGGAACAGCAGTAGCACAAGAGCTACGTTATAGATGGGATAGGGTGAAGACAAGATAAATATTGGAGCAATCCAAACCATATTAACCAAAGAAAATTAGTTTGCTAAAGGAGCATCTTGCCCATGAATGTTCCAGACAGACCACAGGGTATGGAAAATCAACCATAAATAATACCTAGATAGAAATAAAAGATTCCACTGGTAATGATAGTCCTCAAAGGGGAAGCAGGATAAAAGGTCACTTTGTTTACATAGTGGAGAAATGAGAAAAAGTCTTCCACTAGAGCCTAAGATGCAGTGATGAGCTCCCCAACAGGTAGTCTATGGGAGGAAAAGCAATGATGCAGACTCATATGACCTAAAGTACTATATGAAGAAAAAAAAAAGAGAATAGTATTCAAGGACTGGGTGCTATAAGCAGAAGGTGGACAGAGGAAAGCCATCCCAAACAAAAGGGGAGCAAATAGCTAGGAATACAGCACCATCTAACCCTGACTAGGGATCAACTAGGAGATAACAAGGTAAATGGCCTGAGGAAGAATTTAAAAGTTAGGTACCTCCAGTCTACATTCAGTAGCAGAACTCTCAAAGAAAGAGAAGTATATCTCAGATCAAGTCATGGATATAAGTGATATCCCTGTCTAGATTCTTGTCTCTAATTAGATACACTCCCACTGAGATGAAGTTTGAATTCCTTACAAAAAGGACAAAGGACAGTATTGTGCATGAGTACTACCAGACTTAATGAGCCCACAGTCCAAGGTCCCTTAAGAAAGGAATGAAAATTTAATTATGAGGTCCTGTTGCAGCAACATGGGAGACAAGACTTGCAGGATATCTCATGTAAGGAACAGAGCCACATTCCCTAAAATTGAATGGAATGGGACTGCAAAGTTAGCAACAATTGCTGTAGACACTGAATTAAATCAGAGTCCATGAGGAAAGAATAGGCCACTTTAACACCAAGATCATGACAACTGAATTGGTAGCTGTCCCTAGAAGAGCAAAGTAATAACACAATGATTAAGTAGTCTCAGACCACCTTGGAACAGGGACCCTTGCAAATGAACTTGTAAATGTCCCTGAGAGGTAAAAGTAATAGCAGGATTGGCAAGAAGTTTCATGTGTAACTGCAGTGAAACAAAACTAAGGATTATTCTGGCTGTGTGGAATGCATGACAATATGTCTGCCCAACAACCTCAGAAAAAATGCAGTCTAGTCTCAATATGTTAATGAGGCATAAATGTCCAGACAGATAATTACAAGAACAATGTTTTACAATCACTGAGTGGTACTGACAATGGTGCTGGGGATCACCCTGCTAAACTTCAATATTCACATCCAAGTCTTGTATATGGAAAAAGTTATGGCATGGCGCATACACAAGCTGCGTAAATGAAGGAATGTGTATGTATAAATGTATGACTATGCCAGGAATTCTACAGCCTTGCAAGAATAGTAATCCTAAGCCTAAAACTACAGATGGGCCTCAACCCATTCAGGACAGGATGGAGGGTGAAAGATATTGGATAAACTGAAGAATATGTCAGAAGATTGATAAGAGGCACAGTCCACCTAGTGAATAGACACACTCTTCAATCAGGACAAGGTGGAGATTGTGAGGTTTTGGAAAGAGAACATGTCAAACTGTTTATCCTGGGCAAAGCCAAGGTAGAAACCCCTGCATGCTAGATAGCAGGGAAAGATCACAGGTGACATATAAAGTAGCACCTTTTTCAAGCATATGTCAAAATATGGATTACAAGATGGTAAAACTAAGGTCTATCCACCTGCTCAATAGTTCTGTACTCTGAATAGGAGAAGGAGTAAGATGGGCAATTTTATATAACTGTTAAGTATGTCACCCTGTAGGTCCTGCTGAAACATAAGAAGGGACACCTGCCAAGACGATGGCCAGGGATGATCTCCTGTGTATATAAAGGAGCAGTACCTGTAGAAGATGAGTGCAGGTACAACTGACTTTTAGTCCCTAGAATGCACACTCCACCCTGTGAAGAAGAGAGGCAGAGAGGTTGGTAGAGAGCTCATAGCAAGAAGGCAGCTAAGTCATCAGTTGGTTTCACTTAACTATCAGAATAGGAAAGGGTGGAAAAAACTGTCAACTTGTATGTATATACATTCATACATACATACATAAATAAATAAAGTCATAGATAAATTCCATACTGCCTGAGCTGGCAGGGATTCAAGGTTCAGTTGCTTGGTGTGAGAAGGTGCACTAAAGAAAGAAATGGAATCTGAAAAAGATATCCTAAGGTAGTACTGGTCATACTAATTAAAAAGCATACAAGTTCTCACTCTCCCAAAGAAGGTAATAATTGTGTCCCATCAATGGTGATGAGATTTCTTTAAAGTATTATAACACAAGTTTGAGGTAAAAAAGAGCAATAATGAGCCAAAAGGGAATCACCACAATTAATGTTGAAGAAACCTTCTAAATCTTCAAAATTACTCTGGGTATCAGTGGAAAAGGTAAATGCATAAAGTAACATTCCCATCTAGGGGATTAAAAAAAGCATCTTTTTTCAAAGCTTACCTGCAAGGAGTCCTTGTGCAGAATTTGTTTAGCTTTCTGTTTTTCTTTGAAGTGTTCTCCACTATTGGATCAATTCCTGGATGACCACATCATTCAGTTTCTATTCCTGCGAGTCTGTTTTGGTCCTGCTAAGCATGTCTGTCATTACATTTTGCTTTGATAGATTGTAAGAAGTTTGGAGGGTTAAATACTGTTTCAGCATGACCTCCCAAGCTACCACAGCCATACTGCACACAGGATAAGATTGGTCCCTCACTATTTGCTTATATACCTCATTAGCATGGTGTTATCTGTAATTACTTGCGGAAGGCCCGGGGACCACAGAAGAAAAAGAGATTCTATAGCATGGATCACAATTAACATCTCTTTGACATTTATGTGCTTTCACCTGTCTATGTTGTTCCATTAACCCTTCCCTTTTACCCTCACTAAAAATGCCCCAAGCAAAAACTGAAGCATTTGTTGTCACAGATTCAACTGGGTTTGGAAAAGAAAATTGGAGACCTGGATTCAGGGCAGTATATTGCCTCCGTCAAAGTAGTTCTGTTGTTGTATCTTTCGGCTTTTCCCGGTTAGGGGTCTGTCTTCACAAAATTCAAAATTGGAATTTGAAATTCCAGAGGGTGGAAATGTAGGGTCCGCATAGTTTTTATGAACCACTGGATTTTTTCATGTGCAGCCTGATAACAGAAATTCTGACAATCATGGATGCCATGAACCCTAGAATCCCAAGATACCCTCTGGCTGAAGTATGACTGCCAAATTCATTAACGCCTGCACTAAGTGTATACGATTTGCATTCAAGAACATCAGTAAAAAACAGAGAAACTAGTGGTCTTAAAACTTCATTGATGAGCTCAGTCACAATAATTTCCAAAAATCATGAAACACAGGTAGTGTTCCAAAGCAACAAACCTTTATTTGGCACAGACAAGCAGTCCTCAGTAACAAAAAATCAGAAATATTTTAACAATGTTAAACATATCAGCTTTTATATGTTAGAAGTAGGTGTGGACAATATAAGTATTGTTTAATTTTAAACCAGCCTATTCATGCAAACAATATAAACAGGGCTGTAAAAGTGCAGTTTAGAGCAGCAAGTGCCCACTCCCACACATTACTACTCCTTATTAGATCAAACTAAATCCTAGTTAATTAAAACACTAGCTATCTATTTGCAACCCACATTCCAAGATCAGGTATTATGCAAAGCATAACATATACATAAAAAGACTTTTAACTAAAATCGCTTTCAGCTAACTAATGCAATAAAGCCTTCATCAGGTCTGTGACAAGAACTAAAACCAAGAAAAAACACACAGCTATCTAACCATAAACATAATCAAACTAAAACACTATAAATATAAAAAATACCTCTATCTAATAATATCTAGTAAATATTCATCCATGTGTATTAGCGTGCATAAAAAACTAAATTATAACAGCTCAGAAAAAATGTCAGTGTGACGATGTGAGTGTTGCCAGCTATGCCAGATGTAGGGCAGTGGATGTATAACATATGCCAGCACAGCTAGCTGGAATTTAGTAAAGAATTGTATGTTATTTTAATATCAAACTGATTTGTGCAGATGATTGTTTTGAAAATGGATTTGTTAAGTTGCTTGTGATAAAAATGTACCAACAGTGGGTCTTGACTGTATTGTAACTGAATAATATATACATATTTATATATATATATATATATATATATATATATATATATATATATATATATATATATATATATACACATATATATACATACACACACTCAAACACATTAATAGAGGATACTGGAAAAGAGGAGGTTAAGCTCAGCTCCAGCTAACTTTGGAAAATATTAAGAAATTAAATTACTTGGCCGAGGCCATAAAGATGACATCTCAGTTTTGAATGAAGCCAGTGATGCAATGTCTGTAAGAAGCATGGTTTGTTGGTCTCTGTAGGAGGAGTAGAAGTTTGTAATTGTTTTATGACTTCCAGAAGCTGCACCAGATCTGAGCAATGCTCTTGTGTGTATATTATTGACATGTAGGTGCTAAATCCTGGCAGTTTCTAGCAATGAAGGGGGGGGTGCACTGGAACCAGAAGTCAGATGACCAGATGTATGTGATGTCATTCTGCACAGAAATAATGTTTTAGTATTATGTGAAACAAAAGTTTCAGGGCAATGACACCATAAAGAAAAATAAAAAATGATGTATACGATGATAACCACCAAGAAATATGGCTAGT
This sequence comes from Protopterus annectens, assembly GCF_019279795.1. NCBI lineage: Eukaryota > Metazoa > Chordata > Ceratodontiformes > Protopteridae > Protopterus > Protopterus annectens. The sequence goes on along the minus strand of NC_056739.1, from coordinate 853,116,935 downwards.
ACACTGCATAAAAGAACTTTAATAAAATAACAGACAAGTTTTCTCTCTCTCTCTCTAGTGCCTCGGCAATAATGCCTTTACAGAGTATACTTTTGCTACATCCCTTAAATGCAGTCACTCTTAAAACCATTATTCAATTAAACAATTACAGCATTAACTAAAGCGTATATTTCCAATTACATTCCCTATTTAGTACACTAGGGTGCAAAGTAACAAACTTCAGAATTAAAGTAGATTATTTTTTCCATAGTCTACTTTTTACATTATTAACAGTTATACCATCACAAAAAATTTGTTCTAAAACTGTGGCTTCCATCCCCTGTGGACTACTACTATGTACATCCCTAAAATATAAAGCTACAGGATTTTCTTCCCTTCCTTTCTCAACATCCGTAATCTACTCTTTTAACCTTGTTCCAAAACGTCTTTTACTTTCTCCAATGCAAAATTTATTACATGGAAATTGTAACCCATATACTACTCTTTCACTCTGACACCCATATGTTCCATTAACTTTAAACTTTTTACCATTTATATTCTCAAAATGTCTTACTACATACCTGTAGCAATTATATTTGCCACAAGGAATTGTACCTTTACATCCCAGCTCTTGACTTCTTTCTGTCATAGGTAAACTAAATCTTTCATGTACTATAAAATCTCGAATACTTCTACCCCTAGTATAGGGAATTTGCAATTGGTCATTATTATGCAAATTGAAACCTTTATATCTAGCCAAAATACCCCCAAAATATCTTATAATACTACTTAATTTGTCTGAAAAGAGTGTATATTTAGTAACAAAATATATTTTTTATTCTACTATACTGCCTATTTCTTGTTTTTCTCTCTTATATTTCCTAACTGTATTAATTCTTTTATTTAATTTATGAAGTGCTTCTTCCACCAACCTCTTTTCATATCCTCTACTTAAAAACATATTTACTGCTATTTCTAAGCAGGGCAGTATGTTTCTTGTAACCTGTCACAGAAGTAACCCTCACTACTTCATCTTGCCTTGCTCTATTAAGTAAGTAGGAACAGTAATTCTCTACATTGGTCAAGAAAATATAGTGATAGTAGTTAAGTATTGTTTTTCTTTAACTGCGTGAGTCTTTCTAGCTGTGTTGTTTTTAATATTTCCTATGATTGAAACTCTGTTGTTTACTGTAAATAGATATTTCATATTTTCATGTTCTTTTATTATTTATTATTAAATATATTTAAACTTTTCATTGTGGCTTGTCCTTTAGAGAATATTTTAACCTTTGAGAGTACTTATATCTATTGGTGACAGTGTGGCCACTCCTTAAGCCTGGCTGTTTGGTCAACATTGCGATTTGTATTAATAGTAATTTCACTAAGTATAATTGGGTACCCTTGCAAGAGCCTAAGGTAGCTGACTTTATAGTGTCTGGTGGTAGTGATAACTACCTTATAGTCTGGGCAGAAGGGAGCACAGCAGGTAAATCTGTGCCAGCCTTTCCCAGGTGTGTGTGTGTGTGTGTGTGTGTGTGTGTGTGTGTGTGTGTGTGTGTGTGTGTGTGTGTGTATGATTGCGTGTATGTGTGTGTGTGTGTGTGTGTGTGTGTGTGTGTGTGTGTGTGTGTGTGTGTGTGTGTGTGTGTGTGTGTGTATGTGTGTTAGCTACTTGGAGCAGGGAAATGAAGCACTAGTTTCACAGACAGGGTGCTAGAAGACTTGGCTTGGGCACTTAGCTGAGGACTTAACCCTATAGCTGTGCTATTGGAGAGCCTTATTAGGGCCCCAGAAGGAGATAGATATAAAGAAAATCAGACCCTGGGCTGACTGCACTCCCAGTGTGCTCTTAAGGGAAGTTATGCTTGATGCAGAGAGGTCTGCATCTACAAATACTGAGTGCATCCATTTGTATTCCAAGTGAACATCCCTCTCCAGTGTCAGAGGTGAGGACTCAGGCTTCTTGATTACTGGCCCAGAGTGGGGACATCACAGTCAGTGCTTTGCCAAAAAAAAAAAAACTGTCATGAGAGTTTTCATGTTTACAGCCCCAAAAACATGATTATACAATGAAAACTAGTAGAAAAAACACACAAAAAATACAGAAAACAGTGGATGAAGTAAACTAGTAATGTATAAAAGTGTGCAGGTGTGTGCATGAGCATCCACCAGTACGGCAAATGGGGAATTATACCAATACTACATGGTAAAAGTGGCATGAAAAAAAATGTGTGTTTTGAATTTACCGTTTAAATCCCTGGTGTGATGCAGTAAATCTAATCAAAGCAGAATTGTGGGTAATATAACTAAACACACACACACACACACACATATATATATATATACACATGTATATATATATATATATATATACACATATATATATATATACACATGTATATATATATATATATATATATATATAAATACATGTATATATATACATATATATATATATATATATATATATATATATATAATATATAATATATTATAAAATATATATATATATTTTACACACATTCTAAACATCATTTTTATTATTATTTAGTATATTTTAGTTCATAAAAATATTCCTCAAAAAATTCCATAAAAAACTTTACAGATTATGTGGCAGCTTACGTAAATTCAACACACTCTTAACAGAACAATAGTTAAGTCCTGGTTTTCTGAATGCATTTAATTTCAACTGCCAGCATAATTCTTTTTTCTCCAACACACCTTTGACATCCCCTTCAAATTCATCCATCTCCACACAGTCCAGAATGATAAATTTAAAACCAGAATGTCTTAGGTGTTTTAATAAGTGTTTGGATAAGGCATTCCTGTGGCATTTACGTCTGATGTCAGAAAGATGACCTGAAATTCTCCCTTTCAGTGTATTCATAGTTTTACCCACATAAAATGCAGGTCAGTCATTAAACATAGCCCTGTATACCACTTTTTCAGTAATACAGTTACTGCTGAAGATTTCACCATCTTTGTAAGATAGGGGCACTCAGATGAGTTGCAGTCCATCAACTATTCACAGAAAGTGCAGTTAGATGGCTCATACACTTTACTGCTCATATTATCCTGGTGTTCCTTATTTTTCTTTTCCACATAGCTACGTACGCTTCTGCTCTCTTTATATATACAAAAGTAGGGTGCTCTCCTAAAACCCTTGCAAGCTGTTGATTGTCATTAAGGATGACCCATTTCTCCTTAATAATGACTTTAATTGTATTCAAATCCCAGGTGTAAGTTAGAATGCAAATGTCCTTAATTTTCTCTCCTTTTGGGTTAGGGTGTCCTTGTTGCATAATTCTACCAAAAGGCCTAGTCCACATAGGGTCATTGTTAATTTTAGAATTTCAAATGGGATCAAGGATCATATGTAACATGTTTGAATCATATCCTCTGGTTAAGAAATCATTTTCAAGATCATTCATATTTTTGAGAAAAGGAACCAAATCTGTGGTAATGAGAGCTAATCTGTAGCCTTGTGAAGTAAATAGTTCACTCTTGTTGGTTTTCTGTATAAGTTACTAATTAATTTTCCTTTGTCATTCTCAATACTGACAGTCATATCAAGGAACTGCTCTTACATGTACAGGGGTCCAGGGAAGTAAATAGTGTGAGAAGAAATAGCCAGGGAATTGTTATGGCTAGGCTTGAATAGGCCCTAGGGCCGATAGCCTAGTACCAACCTATGAACCCGAGCTGATGGAAGTGGTAAATTTCAGGAGGGAGGTGGAGTTATTGATATAATGGATAAACTCAGTGAGTTTAGATTTCTCACCTTCCAGACTATGAATACATCACCAGTAAAGTGAAGGTAGCTGGTCATAAAATGCTGGTATTCACTTTGCAGTTCAAATTTCTCCTCCCACTTGCCTAAGGCTACATTGACCAGCCTAGGAGCCATAGCTTCTCCCATGGCTATCTCCATCTGTTTGTAAGCCTGGCCATTGAAACTGAAAAAAATTAACTCAACACCAAGTTTATTAGCTTTCCCAAGCATTCAGTTTGCCATTGTTATTTCTGTTATAAACATCTGAAGGTGCTTCAATACAGCACATGTGTGGTAACACAGTGTATAGGGCTTCAAAGTCAATAGTTACCAAAATGCTTTGTTCATTTACATATACTTCTTTTATTTTTCTTAAAAAATCAAGTGAATCTAAAATAAAAGGTGAGTTCTTTTCAGGAAGAGACTGAAGAATAAAATCTAAGTATATGGCAGTGGCCTCTGATATGGAACTTCCACTTGTAATAACAGGTCTGCAAGGTGGATCTTCCCTATTCTTATGGGGTCTGGGAATCCTGAAAAAAGGTAACTTAGGGTGAGGAGTGTTCAAATACTCAAAAAAGTTTTCACTAATAAGTTCTGAATTTAGCATTATGGTTAACTTATCTTTCCATTTTACGTATGCAGTTTTAGCCTCCTTAAAGGAATGTTTAGAATAAAACTCAGGTGTGTTCAGCATGTTCTCTATTTTCATTATATAACTGTCAGTATCTGTAACAAGCATGCCCCCACCCTTGTCAGCCTTCATAACACATCTTGTTCCATCATTGCACAAATTGTTAAGTGCTAATATCGTATCCTTTGAAATATTATCAAACTTAAGTTTTGGTGTTTGAGTGCCTTTCTGTTGTTGAAAGTGCATTTTATTTCGAAGGCTGCAAGTGTGGAATGCAAGGGGGGGGGGCAAAAACTACTGGGTCTCTTAATTTTTTCTTTGATTGGTTTATCTTCTTCAGTCTTATTTTCCTAATGAAATACAAGTTTCAAATTCAACTTTCTCATATACATTTTTAAATCAATGATGGTCTATGTCTCATCGCTCCTTCCCTGAGATATGAATGTAAATGCTATCTGTGGTTTCATCAAATGATTCCAGATCCTGGGGGCTAATTCCATCTGCAGGCTCATGGCCCTGATGGGTAGAAGTTGTTGCTTCCTGGGCACCTCAACTCTCTCGCCCCTGTCCACCGCTTCCTCCTCCAGTTGTTCTGGTTCTCCCTCCTTGGGTTCAGATGTTAGTTCACTTCTTCTCTCTGGAACCTTGGTGGGCTGTATCTCTGGTTGTAATTGTAATTGTTGTAATGATAATTCCTGTTCCTGTGCACGGGGCTCTGGGATGTGAGTCCCTGGAGTTGTATAGAGCCTGGGTAGGACTCCGGTATTCTCTCATGTCCGTCTGTGGGGTCCAAGGGGTACTGGATGCAGTCGGTTGATTCTTCATTTGTCTGTCCCTCATTTGTCTGTCTGGTCCTTTGGGTGTGTTTATTTTGTGAAAAACTCTGTTCATTCATAACACCCACCTTACCAGCTTGAACATTCAGATTGTTGCTGTCAATATTGTTGTAAATGTAATTACTGTTGACATTACTGATAATAGCATATATACATTTAAACACTTACAGTAGCACACGCACACTTCTGTTTGTTACAATATATGTATATTAAAGGGTTAAAACTTTCTTAGCTGAAAATAAGTAGGAAAAGTAGGAAAAAATAGAGTACTTAATTACTTTATATGTTTGGCATCTATATTGTGTATTAGTATAACTGCAAGGAAAACTTCAAATAAGGATGACTCTCTAATTCCTGACTAGTACAGCTGCAAGGATGACCAGAGACAAGAACGACTCCCTAAGTCTTGAAGGTTACCACATAAGTCACCTTGAAACAGAACAAAAATCAGCTTATCAACAGAGTGCATAACATCAAGCAGACTTCAAAAGATTGCTTTCATGGTCATAGACAGGATCCAAATAGTACAAAAAGTACTATAAAAGAACTGTAAACTAAATGGTGTTAAAGTTCTGGTATTTTGTAGGAACACATAAGTTCCAAGGTAAATGGAGAGTCATCATTTGTAGCTGTATCAAAAAGCAAACCTTGTACATTAAAAGCTGTAATGTATAGTACGTGTCATCTGTTATATAAATAAGTTATGTTATTAGTAACTGTGCTTAATTTGCTTAAAGTTGTTACAGTATTATAAAGTATACATAGCGACATGATAATTACATTTTCAGTGGCGAGCCTAGTCTGTATTCAAACACAGGGGAAGTGGTGCTCTATATAGGGTCATTCCAGTAAATAGAATACAAGCTGGAACCAAATAACCACTGGAGCATATAGAAGATTCAAGTTTGTTTTAGCACTTTTGTCGGAGTATATCACAGACTTCTTCAGAAACAATTTAATAGTAATTATCCTTTGTTTAAATATCCCTCCAGAAACACGACTGAAGTATTCAATAAACAAGCAATTTTTATTGATATATTAACACACCAAAGCCCTAATAAAGACTTACAAAAGAAAAAACATTGTCATAAAAAACAACACATTCTCCTCACATTATAAAAATTATATCATAATATATAAGAACACAGTTTTAGAACACTTGAAATGGACACATTTTAATTTCAACCAGTATATGTATAAGCATTTAGCCTAATCTGCCATTTAAGTTCCTTGAGGAAGTCAGGAGTGGCAGAGAACTATGTAAGAGTGGTACAGGATATGTATGAGGGTAGTGTGACAGTGGTGAAGTCTGCAGTGGGAGTAACACATGCATTTAAGGTGGAGGTGGGATTACATCAAGGATCAGCTCTGAGATCTTTCTTATTTGCAATGGTGATGGACAGGTTGACAGACAAAATCAGACAGGCGGCCCCATGGACTATGATGTTTGCAGATGACATTGTGATCTGTAGTGAGAGTAGGGACCAGGTTGAGGAGACCCTGGAGAGGTGGAGATATGCTCTAGAGAGGAGAGGAATGAAGATCAGCAGGACTAAGACAGAATATGTGTGTGTGAATAAGAAGGAGGATAGAGGAATGGTGAGGATGCAGGGAGTAAAGTTGGCGAAGGTGGATAAGTTTAAGTACTTGGGATCAACAGTTCAGAGTAATGGTGAGTGTGGAAGAGAGGTGAAGAAGAGAGTACAGGCAGGGTGGAATGGGTGGAGAAGAGTGTCAGGAGTGATTTGTGACAGACGGGTACCAGTAAGAGTGAAAGGGAAGGTCTACAAGAGGGTAGTGAGACCAGCTATGTTGTATGGGTTGGAGACGGTGGCATTAACAAAAAGGCAGGAGTCAGAGCTGGAAGTGGCAGAGTTAAAGATGTTAAGATTTACATGGTGTGTGACAAGGATGGACAGGATTAGGAGTCAGTATATTAGAGGTTCAGCTCAGGTTGGACGGTTTGGAGACAAAGTCAGAGAAGTGAGATTGCATTGGTTTGGACATGTGCTGAGGAGGGATGCTGGGTATATTAGGAAAAAGATGCTAAGGATGGAGCTGCCAGGTAAGAGGAAAAGAGGAAGGCCTAAGATAAGGTTTAAGGATGTGGTGAGAGAGGACATGCAGGTGGTTGGTGTGACAGAGCAATAGGCTGAGGACAGGAAGAAATGGAAACAGATGATCCACTGTGGTGACCCCTAACGGGAACAGCCGAAAGAGAAGAATTCAATAAGATCATTCCAGGGACCGCCTCTTACATTTTTGACTACAATGTCCAAGCCCATAAATCTAAAGTCATGAATAGGATTACTAAGCACATGTTTTGCCAAAGCACTTTTAGAATTCCCTTTTTTAATGTCCAAGGTGTGCTCATAAATCCTTTCTCTAAACTTTCTTTGGGTTTTACCCACATAGAAACAGGGACATTGAGGCAAATATATAATACCAACGGTGGTACAATTGCAAAAAAACTTAGAGTAAATTTGCACATAGTTGACTACAATTTTATCTTGCATCATTATATATTGGCATTGCCTGCACAAACCACATTTAAAGGTCCCACTTCTGGTAGTAAAAATCAGTTGTTCATACTTATTTGATTCAAAAAAATTCTTAAGGGATCTACCTTTCTTATAAACAATCCTAGGTGAAGTACCTAGTATGTCCAAATAACCATCAAAACAGGAAAAAATGTTCCATTTTTTTCTCAAAAATACTAAAAATATGGGAACAATCAATGGTATAAGTTGTGACAAAGGCATGAGGAAAATATTTTTGGGGTGTTTTAACCAAAGTTGTAAAACTTACCCTCTTGTCAACATTACTAAATAGTAAAGGCATGTATTGCCCATTCTTTCTTTTCTGTTCAGCTTCTACATAGATGCCCTGTATCATGTTCATAGGTAGCCTCTAGAGGTTAACATATCAATAAATTTGTCAGCTTCCTTTTTAAATGTGTCATCATCCGTTATCATTCTGGTAAGTCGAATTAGTTGTGGAAAAAATCTGAAGTTGAATTGCAAACTTTCATTGATTACCTGAATGAAACTACAACTTTTCTGAGTTTTACTTCCCATCATCTATGTAGAAGCTGAACAGAAAAGAAAGAATGGGCAATACATGCCTTTACTATTTAGTAATGTTGACAAGAGGGTAAGTTTTACAACTTTGGTTAAAACACCCCAAAAATATTTTCCTCATGCCTTTGTCACAACTTATACCATTGATTGTTCCCATATTTTTAGTATTTTTGAGAAAAAAATGGAACATTTTTTCCTGGGCGGCACAGTGGTGCAGTGGTTAACATTGTCACCTCACAGCAAGAGGTTCTCTGGTTCGATTCTCGGCTGGGGTGCCTTCTGTGTGGAGTTTGCATGTTCTCCCTGTGTTCGCGTGGGTTTCCTCCGGGTACTCCGGTTTCCTCCCACATTCCAAAGACATGCATCTGGAGCATTTCTCCCCGGGCCTCCGCTGAAAACAGGCTCTGTAGAACCTAGTCGGACATTCCCGGTCAACAAATGTTAAAATAAAAAAAAAATAAAAAAAAAAAATGGAGCCCTAGCAATATATCTTATTTGGATGTAGAGGTGTCAAGAGATAGATTTAATCAGAGGCTAGTTAGCAACATCTACCATAAGGCCACTTTTTCTAATGGTCTTCTACACTATGATAGTTGCCATCCTGAGCATCAGAAGAGGGGGGTAGTAAAGGGACAACTAGTTCGACTTACCAGAATGATAACAGATGATGACACATTTAAAAAGGAAGCTGACAAACTTATTGATATGTTAACCTCTAGAGGCTACCTATGAACATGATACAGGGCATCTATGCAGAAGTTGAACAGAAAAGAAAAACTGGGCGATATGTGCCTCTGCTATTTAGTAATGTTGACAAGAGGGTGGGTTTTACAACTCCAGTTAAAACATCCCAAAAAGATTTTCCTCATGCTTTTGTCACAACTTATACCATTGATTGTTCACATATTTTTAGTATTTTGAGAAAAAATTTGAAAAATATTTTCCTGCTTTGATGATTATTTGGATATACTAGGAACTTCACCTAGGACTGTTTATAAGAAAGGTAGATCCCTTAAGAATTTTTTTGAATCAAATATGTATGAACAACTGATTTGTACTACCAGGCAAAGTGGGACCTTTAAATGTGGTTTGTGCAGGCAAAGTCAATATATAATGGTGCAAGATGAAATTGTCAACCATGTGCAAATTTACACTAAGTTTTTTTTTGCAATTGTAACACCGTTGGTATTATATATTTGGCTCAATGTACTCAATGTCCTTGTTTCTATGTGGGTAAAACCCAAAGAAAGTTTAGAGAAAGGATTTATGAGCACACCTTAGATATTAAAAAAGGAAATTCTAAAAGTGCTTTGGCAAAACATGTGCTTAGTAAACCTAGCCATGACTTTGGATTTATGGGCTTGGACATTATAGTCAAAAATGTAAGAGGTGGACTCTGGAATGACCTTATTGAATTAAGGGAACTTAAATGGCAGATTAGGCTAAATGCTTATACATATCCTGGTTTAAATGATAATCTGTCCATTTCAAGTGTTCTAAACCTGCGTTTTTATATATTATGATATAATTTTTATAATGTGAGGAGAATGTGTTGTTTTAAACGACAATGTTTTTTCTTCTTTTTTAAGTCTTTATTAGGGCTTTGGTATGTTAATATATCAGTGTAGGTTGCTTGTTTATTGGATGCTTCAGTCATGTGATAGTTTCTGGACGGATATTTAAACAAAGGGTATTTACTATTAAATTGTTTCTGAAGAAGTCCGTGATATACTCTGACGAAAGTGCTAAAGCAATACACTTAAGTCTTCTATATGCTCCAGTGGTTATTTGTTTCTAGCTTGTATTCTATTTGTTGGTTCTCTCATTCCAGTAAAGGTGCAGTAACTATAGTTTATGAGTGAATCCTGAACAGGAGCGCTCCGGTTTTATACAGCTTGTAACAGTACAGTTTTCAGACGTCTGAATCCAGAGTGATACTGCCGTGCAGAAAGGTCGCAGTACAATAAATTCTCCCGATCAGTGAATTCCAAGGTATCAAAGCTGGAACTGCCAGTTTTGTTTCAACAGCTTTTCAAGTACCAGCCATCTGCAAAATAACAGCTTGATCACCTGTCTATTTGCTGTGTGGTAAGACTTTTTTTTGTGCCACATGCAGTATGAATGCCATTAGGGGGTCATAGTAGAAAATGTAAACAGAGTTTTACTTTTAATGTATCAAAACAACCAGATAAAATCCGGGACAGAATGCAATGTTGGTATAAACAGCATATTGGCATATGTAAAACCTTATTAGTGCAAGTTAATAGTCAAGCATTATCCAAATGCATTACAGCATTTAACTGGTATCTCAAACAAAAGAATGTGTGGTATGACAGTAAATGTTTGTTGTCTGAATCATATGAAATTGATTTCTGTGTGCAATGTCATAAAAGTACAGTTCAGAACATTGTTGAAAAGTTAGACTGTAGAAAAAAAAATCTTCTGATAGTAAAGAACCAGATAAGGATGATACCCTTACATTATATCCACATGTTAAACAGTTATGTCCTGTCACCACATATAAAATATTAATTTCAGAGTTAAAACAGTATTCAGAAGCCTCTATATAGAACAAGGCAGATAAGGACAGGAACACGATTCATGGTAAATTGGCAGAAAAATGTAATAAACTTCTAAAAGACAGACAAAATGAGTTCAAAAAGTTTAGACAATATATACAAACACTTTTTCAGAAGTGCATACAAGCTTTAGAGTCAGCAGAACAGGTCACTAAAGAATATCAGACAGTCCGTGCAGAATTACAGGAAGAAATTGAAACTCTTCAGCAGTTACAAGACAATGAAAATCTGGTTAGTAAAGAGTTAAAAAAAGAAATTACAGACCTTAAACATTAGTTACAAAATAACAAAGATAAATTAGCTGTGCTGGCAGAGACTAATTTACAGCACACTACTTTAATAACCCAGCTTAAAAAAGAACTGCAAAAGACAAAGCCAGTAAAAGTCATAAAGCAAAAAGCTTCAGCAGATTTGTACACACAATCAAGGTTGCTACAAAGCATGCTACAGTAGAATAATGAAAACAAATGCCTTACTCAAAAACATTTTGAAATAGAATTCCAGATAATCTAGCAAAAGGTAAAAAAGAAAACTGAACAGTTCTAGTGCATAGAGATCAAATGAGAGTAGTTAAAAGCAGTGAGGAAATAAAGTCACAAAAGTAACATGCATGTATTTTCTTTTCAGAAGATAAAAATGAAGCTGCCTAAAGTGCACCTGTTTGGAATACAGAAGAGCAAAATGCAGACAACAGCAAATGTAAATAATGTAAATATATTTGTTTTTCAGTGTCTCTGCTAGCTAGACCAATCCAATATCTCTTTTGTTTTTTACTGTTTTTTGTAATTGTATAACAGCACCAGGGATAGCAGAGACCCTGGCAGAAAAGGTGTACAAAAGTAATATTACTAATATAAAGTTGTACTGGGTAAGTAATACTACAAATAAAATTCAAGGTAATTTTTCTTGTCCAGTGGGACAAAATGTCACATTAAAAGCCTTTCCTTTGACCAGAGTGTCACAGTATGGAAGACAGCCAGAAGACAGGTATATGTCCAACTCTCACAACGTAAAGCAAATGCATCTTTGCAAAACAATACTGGTACAAAATGCTGTATACTACAAGGAAAAAGGGCACTCTTTCAGTTCTATACTGACTGTGTAAACATTACTGCAAAAGTGACCAAAATAAAGCTACAGGAGAAAAATATGCACTCAGGCTCACTCTGCTCTATTTCTTACCCCTATTTCTACCCACCACCTATATCATTTCCTTCATAGCTCACCTCTCAGGAAATCCCATCCCACTTGACCAGCCCCTTCCTGCTTTATGGTAAATTCCAAACTCCTCCCCTCTTTTTCTAAACTTGAATCCAACACTCATAACTTCTTATTTACCTCTTACCTTTACCAACTGTCTCTACAAGCTACTTTTCCTAACCTCCCTTCTCTTCTATAACAATTCTGATATTAATACCCACCTTATACCCTATCCCAAACTACTGTACACCATCAAAATCTTATTTTCTACTAAAATATGGCTCATAACATACACTGTTCTCTACATGCCTCCCTTACTTCTCCTTTTCAGTCTTAACTCCTATAGCTACCACCTAACTCCAGCATATAAACATCCCACAAGCATTCATGCAAATGATTTTTCATCACCACTATCCTTTACTATCTGCTGTTCTATTTTCACTCTGCATACCCCTCTACCCAAAATCAAAATTCCCCCTTCTCTTACCCCATACTCCAAAGTTAAATGTAAACACCTCTCCTATAGCCCATTCAAACACAAACTCCACTACCAGCCACAAGCTGTACCACTATCGGGCGACATTCACCCTAATCCTGGCCCCATCTCTCACTCTCCTATCAATAACACTACCACTCCTAAAACATTACATCCTACACGTCCTAATAGGAATATCTCATTCTACTTTTTGAACATCAGGAGTGTCCTAAACAAAGTTAGTGAATTTCATGCCTGGATAGCTAATCGCAATTCTGATGTAATTGCCCTAACTGAAACCTGGCTAAAATCTTGAAACTCTGATAAACAAATACTCCCCCCTGGCTATAATATCCTTTGCCTTGACCACCCAAAAAGAAAAGGGGGTGGAGTTGCTATACTTTATTCCAACCAACTCACCATTACATGTTCCGATAAACATATCCCATCCCTTTCTCCTGCTGAACTTCTACTGGCAAACCTCAAACTTAATAACCACTTCACTATCACTGTAGTCACCATCTATATTCCTCCAGGGGATAACATACAAATACTGGAGAATATTCTTTCCTGTCTGTCTCAGCACTTTCCAAATGAAACTATCCTCCTTGGAGATGTAAATATTAACTGGACAACTCTCTGCTCCCCAAACTCTTCCTACTGTATTAACTCACATGGGTTTACTCAACGTATCTCTGAACCTACCCATAGCAATAACTCAAACATTTCTAGCACTCTCATAGACTGGATACTAGTTACTGATCCCTACAAATACCATAACCCTGGAACCCTACCCAACTTCCTAAGTGACCACTCCCCAGTAAGAATTCTTAGACTTACTCCTCACTTCACCAGACCACATAGATACCTAACCTGCCACAGTCTAACTAAATTCTGCCCAACTACATTTAAAGCCCCGCTCTCTAGAATAAACTGGAATTATCTAGCCCACCTCCCCCTTGATGTAGCAGTTCAGTCCTTCAGTACCACTTTCCTTAATATTCTTGACAGCCTCGCTCCACTTCAAATAGTTCGCATAAAATCACACATATCCTCTTGGCTAACAAATGCTACCCATACCATTATGAAATCTAGAGATAAAATGTGGAAAAGATAGGTGAAAACAAACCTCCCCTTTGACTTGCAAAAGTACAAAGAACTTAGAAATTTGGCAAAGAAGCACATTATAAAAGATAAAAAGGAATTCCACATTAACCCTTCTACTGCTCAAAGATCTAACCCAAAAACATTTTGGATGTCAGTCAACCAATTACTGCATCCTGGGACTTCGTGTTCTCCCAATCCCTGCCATAATAACTCACCCAAAGAAACTGCAACCATCTTCAACAACTACTTTATTGAATCTATATCCAAAATGTTTACCCTAACCCTTCTTCTACTAACTCTATAAACACTGGAAACAGCTGGACTATTAACTCCTCTGAACCCCCTCCTACTCTCAACTCCATTAATACTTTTTCCCTCACATCTGTTCCCTCTAACTACATTAAGTCTCTACCCCCCAAGATTAAACCCTGCTCCATGTCTGCTGACAATATACCTTCTAGTTTCCTCCAGTTAGCAGCTGACTCACTTGATCTTCCTGTTTCCATCCTTATAAACTGCTCTATCTCTGAGTCAAAGGTGCCCTCTATTTGGAAAGAATTCTACACACTACCTATACACCAATGAGGTATCTCCACAGAAATCACTAACTTTAGACCCATCGCTATCTTATCCCCACTCTCAAAAGTTTTGGAAAGATGTATACATAAGCAAGTCATGTAATATTTATTACAGGAAATTTTACTTAAACCTACACAACATGGCTTCTGTCCAAAACATAGTACTTCCACTGCCCTTACATCCTTCCTTAACACCATTTCATTAGCTAGAGATAACAAAATAGTCTTTTGTCTTTTCTTAGATCTTTCAAAAGCCTTTGATACTGTGTCACACTCTTTACTATTGACTAAACTAATTAGCCTTAACTTTTCCACTGCTACTGTTGCCTGGTTTTCCAGCTACCTCACTGATAGAGTACAATCAGTGAGATGGCTCTCTGCTCTCTCCCCTTCTCTTCCTGTGAGAATGGGTGTCCCCAGGGCTCTATTTCTGGTCTGTTACTCTTTAACATCTTTACAAACCTACTGTATACTTCCTGCCCCCGGACATCCCTGATACAATATGCAGACGACTCCACAGGCATCACCATCACTGATATCCCGTCTGAACTCATCTCTATCACTCAAACATCCTTCAACTCAGTTAAAACATGGATCTCTATTAATATGCTCATTCAAAACCACAAAAAAACAAAACTCCTACTTTTCTTACCTAAGAATGTCTGTCACCTGAAACCTACTTTTTCTATACTTTCACTTAATAACACCCCAATTGAAGTTGAATCAAGCACAAAACTCTTAGGTGTAATTATAGATTGACTTATATGTTAACAACTGTATCCAAAAAACTCATCAAAAACTGGGCCTCCTTTATAGAAATAAAAAGTTTCTCACTAACAAGGCAAAAGTATCCCTTTCTCATGCCTACCTCCTGCCCAGCCTACTGTACAGCTCTCAAGTCCTCACAAATCTGAACTCCTCTCTCCTTACTAAACTTGAATCTAACTACAACGAAGCCTAATCTACTACTCCTCTCTCAGCTCCAAATTATTCATGCCATTCTGTACGAGCCTGACTATTGCCCCAGCTTATCTTCCTAATCTAGCAATATACTCCCACTAGATCTTTACGGAACTCAGATCTAGATCTCTTGCAGATCCATAAACCTAATACCAGAATGGGATGCAACCTTTACAGCTAACATCCTGCAATGTATTGGAACAAGTTGCCATTAGAAATAAGGTCCCTCAAACAACAAAAACTGTTCAAAGCAGCTACCAAGGAATACTTAAAGAACCACTGGTCCTGTCACTGCTCTCACCCCTCATAGACCCCCTTACTATTCCCAGCCTGTGCTCTATCAGACTACTACATTTGCCTCTGCTGCACTATCCTCTACTTGTTTTCAACATAGTGCTTTACTGCCTTCTTTTACCTCTCTTGTAACTCAGTTTTATTCATGTCAGCAACCTCTTTATCTTGCTTTACTAAAATTTGAAACACCCTTCTCTCTACTAGCAAATGAAGATACTTAGGAACTAAATGAGATACTACAACCCATGTTTGCATAGAAACCTTAATGGTATACTAAAACGTATGTTCATATTTCTCTATTGCCAAACTTGTATAGCTTTTTAGTCTTACTCCATTGTGAAAAAATATTTTTTTCTGTTATTTGTAAACTCTAGTTTATATTTTCAATTGTACTGATTGTGGAGCTTTTCTCCCTGGGCCTCCACTAAAAAAGGGCTTATTAGCCCAGTTGGAATATCCCAGTCAACAAATGTAAAATAAATAATAAATAAATATATTAGTCTGTATTAACAATTCAGTAATTATTGAAAGACAACCTTGTCTTTATGTTATCAGAACTTTTAATAATAATCCCATAGCCACGTCTGATCAGGTAACCAGGGTACCATCAACATGTACGGTAGTAAGAATAAAATACCAAAAAAACAGTAATTAATTTTAATATCTCATTCCTTCCTGGTACTACTGGCTGTAAAAGACAAAGAGCATGGTACAATACTATTTTAAGGGGATGGGAACAGGTTTAGGTGCATTAAATTCAATTGAGATAAAAATACTGGCAAACAAATTAAAATTGACTGGACAAAATATTTCACAAATTGTACATTTACAGGCAAAATGGTTACCCACTATATGGACATCACAAAAAGAGCATGTTAACTTTCAAAAGAATTCTACAATTTTTTAATAAATCTTTGATTATCAGACTTCAGTTTAATATTAATGTCACTAAGTTTGTAGACTGGACTAAGTGTACATTACAGTCCATGTATGTACACGTGCGCAAAACTGATGGTAAATTATTAATATATTTGGAGTATGCTGTTCAGTAAATGGTTTGATATGTGGACAGCATGGTGTATAAACTATGTTTTTACAGCACGATGTAAATCTGTGTAAATGAACAATTCTGCCATCAAGTTTTAAAATGTTCACAGAGATTATTGTAAATATCACTCATTTAGTGTGGCATAACAAAACTTACGTGTTTAAAATATCTGTGTCTTTTAAATGAAATCCTCAAGTACTGCCTCTTATAAATATTAGTCCATCTCTAGATTCTTTGTATAAGGTAATTAACAAAAGTGAGCAGCTAATCAAACATTTGCAAAAGGTTAATAAGACTATTCTAAATCATAAATGAAGTTCTGTGATTGTAAACAACAAGTTAATCAAGTTAGCTGAAAAAAACTGAAGCAGACACAGCTCACAATTGGTGGGACATTTTTACAGGATGATCTGCAAAGGAAAAAGGTTGTTAGACTGGATTATACACCCAATTCTGGCAATAATACTTGTCATTGTACTAACTGTGTCAAATTGTATTTTAACCCGTGATATCGAAAGAAAGCTAAAAGGTTTTGTTTCCTCATGAGTGTTTTCTATAAATCATAATGAAAATTGTGATCTAACCAAAGAATACATTAATACATATCAATGTAAACTGTTCTGTGTACTTTTAAAACAAAAGGGAGAATTGTTAGAATATATACATTTAAACACTTACAATAGTGCATGTACACTTCTGTTTGTTAAACTATATCTATCTAAATATATATATATATATATATATATATATATATATGTATATGGGATCCGGACACATGCTCGACTAGCATATGTCCGAATCACAAAACATCGAACACACATACACGAAAGCGCTTAACATTGAAAAGCACTTCCGTGTATGTGTGCCTGTTTCATAGATCGGACTACAGTGTGGGTAAGGGAAAATTCCCTTTTCCCCACTGAAGTGCAATCTTGGAGTATGAATAATAAAGTAGGGGGTGTGGGGGGGTGCAGGGGGTGAAGCCCCCCTGCAGAAACTTAGATTTTTTTTTTTTGAACTGCACATACACGGAAGCGCTTTCATGTATGTGTGTTCGATGTTTTGTGATTCGGACATATGCTAGTCGAGCATGTGTCCTAGACCCATATATGTGTGTGTGTGTGTGTGTGTGTGTGTGTGTGTGTGTGTGTGTGTATATATATATATATATATATATATATATATATATATATATATATATATATATATATATATATAAAAGGGTTAAAGCTTTCATAAACTTTCTTAGCTAAAAATAAGTAGGAAAAGTAGGAAAAAATAGAGTAGTTAATTACTGTATATGTTTGTCATCCATACTGTGCATTAGTACAGCTGCAAGGAAAACTGCAAATAAGGATGACTCCCTCCCTATTTCTTGACTAGTACAGCTGCAAGTAAGACCGGAGTCCAGAACAACTCCCTAAGTCTTGAAGGTTGCCACATAAGCCACCTTGAAACAGAATAAAAATCAGCAGACCTCAAAAGATTGCTTTCATAGACAGGATCCAAATGGTACAAAAAGTTCTATAAAAGGACTGTAAACTAAATGGCGTTAAAGTTCTGATGTTTTGTAGGAACACATAAGTTCCAAGGTAAATGGAGCATCATCATTTGTAGCTGTATCAAAAAGTAAACCTTGTACATTAAAAGCTGTAAGTTGTAATGTATGGTACGTGTCATCTGTTATATAGATAAGTTATTTTATTAGTAACTGTGCTTAAGTTTCTTAAAGTTGTTACAGTGTTACAAAGTATACAAAGTGACATAATTAATTTTTCAACTGGCATCATAATTATTGTTACTGGTATTACTGGTGATATCTGCAGGTGTCTGTGTTACCCTATTGCTGGCTCTCCTGTTAAAATATCTCCTGTAGTTCTGCTGTCCATTTCCATCTCCCCTTCTGGATCTGTGCTTCATGAGACACTGTGGATCATCTCTGTCCATTTAATATCTGTTCATTTTCTTAATCTTTCTCTCTTGGATGGACGTCTGATAATTGTGAACCTTCTCTATTATTTCCTTAGTTGTATCCTGTTTTCTTTGTTGTGTTTGTTAAGCAAATCTATTAGTTTAAAACTAGCTTCCTCAAAAATGTCAGTCCATTCCTGGCTAGTTCTTCATGCAAATTGTTCCACATTAACTTTTTATTAAGTCTGTGTCCCCTTGGCAATCTTCTTTTATCTCTACCCTATTCCAAATATATTTGTTCAGTTTGTAGCAATTTAAGTTGCTTTTATAGCTTTGCAAGGTTCCAGAAAGAATAAGCAAACTACCATCTGAATACAATGAGGGAGGACCAGAACAGCTGGAGGAGGAAGCCGTGGACAGGGGCAGGAGAGTTGAGGTACCTAGGGATAAACAACTTCTACCCATCAGGGCCACTAACCTGTAGACGGAATTAGTTCCCATGATCTGGAATCATTCGAAGAAACCACTGATACCACTTGAAGAAAAAGTGCTTATCAGAGGACTTACATTCATACCTCAGGAAAGGAGTGACGAGACACAGACCATCATTGATTTAAAAACGTATGTGAGAAAGTTGAATTTGAAACTTGTATTTCATGAGGAAAATAACATGAAGGAAGATAAATCCATCAAAGAGAAAATTAAAAGACCAAGTAGATTTTACCTCCCACTGCATCGCACACTTACAGCCTTCAACACAAAATCCAAGCTCAACATAAGAAAGGCACTCAGAAAAACACCAAAACTTAAGTTTTATAATATTTCAAAGGATGAGATATTAGCACCTAACAATTTGAGCAATGATAGAACTAGACATGTTAAAAAGGCTGACAAGGGTGGGGCATACTTGTTACGTCTACTGACAGTTATATAATGAAGATAGAGAACATGCTGAACACACCTGATTTTTATTCTAAACATTCCTTTGAGGAGGTCAAGACTGCATATATAAAACTGAAAGATAAGCTAACCACAATGCTTAATGCAGAACTTCTTAGTGAAAACTTTTTTGAGTATTTGAATACTCCTCACCCTAAGTTACCTTGTTTTTTTCAGATTCCCAAACCACATAAGAATAAGGAAGATCCACCTAAAGACCTGTTATTGCAAGTGCAGGTTCCATATCAGAGTCCACTGCCATATACTTAGATTTTATTCTTCAGCCTCTTGCTGAAAAGACCTCATCTTTTATTTTAGATTCACTTGATTTTTTTAAGAATAAAATGTATGTAAATGAACAAAGCATTTTAGTAACTATTGATGCTTAAGCCCTATACACTGTGTTAACACAAATGTTCTGTATTGAAGCAGCTATAGAGGTGTATAGCAGAGACAATAATGGTACACAACAGGAAACTGAATGCTTGGGAAACCTAATAAACTTGGTAATGAGTTACAATTTTTTCAGTTACAATGGCAAGGCTTACAAATAGATGAGGGGATAGCCATGGGAGCAGCTATGGCCTCTAGCCTGGTCAATGTAGCCTTAGGCAAGGGGAAGGAGTAATTTGTGCTGCAAAGTGAATACCAGAGTTCTATGACCAGCTACCTTCACTTTACTGATGATGTATTCATAGTCCAGCAAGGTGACAAATCTAAACTCTTCCATTACATCAATAATTCCACCTACTTCCTGAAATTTACCACTTCCATTAGCTCAGAGTCAGTGCAGTTCCTTGATATGGCTGTCAGCATTGATAATGACAGAGGAAAATTAATTAGAAACTTATTCAGTAAACCAAAAAAGAGTGAACTACTTACTTCACAGAGATAGTATGCATCCAGTAAAAACTAAGCTCAATGTAATAAAATCACAATACTACAGATCAGCATATATTACCACAGATTTGGCCTCTTTTTTCAAAAATATGAATGATCTTGAAAATGATTTCTTAACCAGAGGACATGAATCAAACATGTTACATATTATCATGGATCCCATTAGAGATTCTAAAATTAACAATGTCCCTATGTGGAATAGTCTTTTGGTAGAAGTATACAACGAGCACACCCTAACCTAAAAGGAGAGAAAAGTAAGGACGGTATAATTCTTACACCTGGGATTTCAATACAATTAAAGCCATTATTAAGGATAACTGGGCCATCCTCACTGACAATCAGCAGCTTGTAAGGATTTTAGGAGATCACCCTACCTTTGCATATAAAAAGAGCAGAAGCATACTGTGAAGGCTGCCAGCTCAGCAAGAGAGAATTTTATAGATAATTCTAACATTTGTAAATATGAATGTAAACTACAGGCTTGTTGTCTTAAATGTAAAGAAATTGTGTTACATGTGGAACTGAAAAAACGTGACAACAGTGCACTCTACTGTCCAAAGTAAAGCATGTGGTGACCCTTTGATGTAGACAGTGGTGCCGAAGGGTCTAGATGAAGAAATGATTTCTGTTGTTTTAACCAAGAGTTAAATTACTAGATTTAAACATGCAAATATATTTTATTGCTCTGCTTCCTGACCAGCTGCAAGATAACAAAAGGAGATGTTAAGAATGCAAATGCAGTTTCTGTTAGCCTGGGAACCCAGGGAAGTGTGAAGAATGATGTAATGTGTAGCCTGGGAAGCCCAGAAAAGTGTGAAGAATGATGTAATGTGAATCAGAACTGCAATTTCAATTTAAACAGAGAGAACCAGAGATTAGGCATTTTGTCTTGACCATCCAACTCATCAGCACTCTGCCTGTTTTCTTATATAAGTTTATTTTAGAAGTGTGTTTTCTTTTAGAAATAGCTAGAAACTAGGAAAATTAGATTAAGTGTTTTTCTGTGATGTCAGAACTGTACTACTGAATTATTTTAAGTATTTTTCTGTGATCTCTGAACTCTTACTGTGTAGTAAGAAGTATTGCCTTGTGTTTTTAGTATTCATTATTAAGTATTTTTAAACTTTTCAACTGTGGCTGCTTTGTGTAGTGATAATTTAAGCTCTAGAGTTTTTTTGTTGTGTCTTTGGGCTTTTCCCAGTTAGGGGTCGCCACAGCAGAACTCCGGTCCACTAATGATTGGCAGTGGATTTTTACGTGCCGAGTTGCCAGCCATGACGCACAACCTTCAACGAAGGTATGCCCATTCACGCATGTCTCCACACAGATGACGCTCTAGCTGAGAATCGAACAGGACAATGTCTTACTGTGAGGCAACAACACTACTGCAGCACCGCCACCACAATTTAAGCTCTAGAGTACATTGCATTGCATATTTATAGTGATTACTGTACCAAGTCACTCTAATAAGCCTTGACTGTTTGGTTATGCTACCAAATGGATAATAATATTGCACAGTAATAATTGGACACCCTTTTAAGGGCATTTGAGTAGCTGATAAATATTAGCTGGATGGTGGCAGGTGGTACTACCATATAGTCTGGGTAATAGGGGCACAGTTGGAGAACATGTGCCAGCCTTTCCCAGGAGTGTTTGTGTGGATGTATAAACTCTTATCGTAAAGTGTTTGTGTGTGTCATCTACTTGGGCAGGAATGAAGCACTGGTTAGACAGAGAGGGTGCTGTAGGTTTTAGCTTGCCCAGCAAGGCTGAGATCTGGACCCTATAGCTGTGCCAGTAGGGAGTCTTATTGGGGACCTGGAGAGCAAGGGAGCAACCAGCCCCAGACTGACTGTGATCTCTGTTTGCTCTTAAGGGAAATTGTACTTTACTGTATGTATTTGGAGGCCAGGCATTTGGAGATAGAAGCCAAGGAAAAGGAGAGAGGCAGAGGAAGCATGAGAGAGAAATGTTGACTCTTCGCCAGAGTCATTGAGGTAATTGGGAAGGGAGTAACTGGACCCCAGAAGTACAACAGGTCAGTAAATTTCTTCCACAGTTTAAAGAGGGGGATAATTTTGATAGTTTCATTCATATATTTGAGAGCAAATGAAAACAGTATAGTGTTGACCAAAGGCTCTGGGTACTATTCCTGACCCTCTTACACCATGGTAAAGCTGTAACTGTATTGTCTAAAATGTTTGACGTGGCATGTTTTGATTATACTGCTGTAATAAATTGTCTTCTAGAGTTTTTTAAGCTAACACCTGAAACATATAAAAAAAGTTTCATGAGCATAGACTCAAGGCAGATGAAAGTGTGTGTGAATATGTTGCTGAACTGATCACTTATTTCCATAGGTGGGTGAGTGGATGTCAGGTCACCACTTTTGAAGGGCTGGCAGACCTTTTGGTGAGGGAACAAGCCCTTAGCACTTTGCCTGAGGACATGAGGATCTGGCTAGCTGATAGACAATGTGCTACTTCAGATGAGTTGGGGAAGAAAGGAGACCTATACCTAGCAAGCAGGGCAGCCCTGCACAGGAAGTGGACCACAGTATATCTCATGGGTCCAAAAGAACCCATGGTGGGCAGCACAGACTGCCCCAACAGAATCTGCCAGTAGCAGGGGAAGCCACTAGTCCAGGTACACATCCAGGACCTAGGGTCAAATGTTTTGAATGCAACCAGTGGAGCCATGTGGCATACATGTGTCCAAAGAGGCAAGGTGGGAAACAAAATGTGAGAGAGCCAGTAAGTGGGAAAGACAAAATGCCAATAGTAGGTTGTCTTGTGACAACAGGGGTACTAAACTACCATCCTGCAGATGTCCTGAGAGGGAAGGATTTGGATGAGGCAGTACCATGTGCTTATGCATTTACACACAGTCAGGCTAGGAGACAAGCATGTGGGTCTGGTAGTCTGGGGGAGACCCAGACAGACTGCATACTTGCAGCCAGGACTGGTGAGGTGGTTATGTCAGGGAGGGGGTTACCCTGTAACAGAGAGACTGAATGTGAGCCACAGCTGCTTGTGGGTACTGATGGTCCCTTGGATAGAGTGATTGCAAAGGTAGAGGTGAGTAGTAGTACCCAGGCAGACAGTGAGGCACCACTGTCAGAGGATGCCAGACTTCCTGTGGAAGGGTAGCGGGGAAGGGTTACAAGGAGAGAGTTGAGACAGGCTCAGCTCTCAGACCCTACATTGCAAGGCCTGAGGCAGGTAGCTAGGGAGGCACCTGATTCTCAAGGAAAGGGGTAATTGGTATACTGGGGCAAAGGGTTACTATACAGAGAGTGGAGCCCTGAGGGAGGACTAGAATGTGAGAGAGTACAGCAATTGGTAGTGCCTAGAGCCTACCATCTGGCACTTCTAGCCATAGCCCATGATATTCCCTTGGCAGGTCATATGGACATAAAACATACAAAGAGGCATATTATGCAGAACTTCTATTGGCCTGGAATTTCCAGAGATGTAACAGAGTACTGCAGGACCTGTGAGCAGTGCCAAAAGGTAGGCAAGGCAGGAGACAAGGTGAGAGCTCCTTTGATGCCTTTGCCTGTGATTGAGGAGCCATTTCAGAGGGTAGCTATGGATATTGTGGGTCCACTGAGTACCCCCAGTTCCACAGGGAAAAAGTATATCCTAGTGGTAGTGGATTATGCTACACAATACCCTGAGGCAGTGGCTTTGTCCTCCATTGAAGCAGAGAAAGTGGCAATGCTTTGTTAGAGATTTTCAGCAGGGTAGGTTTCCCAAAAGAAATACTGGCTGACAGAGGTGCCAATTTCATATAAGACCTGCTGGCTTCTCTGTAGAAGTCCTGTGGGGTGAAGCACATGAAGACCACCCCCACCATCCCCAGACTAATGGTCTTGTTGAGAGGTTAAACTCTACAATCAAGTCCATGCTATGGGCATTTGCAGATCAGTTTAAAGGGAGTGGGACAAATATTTGCCCCATCTGTTGTTTGCTAACAGAGTAGTTCCCCAGGAATCCACATGTTTTTCAACCTTTGAGTTGTTGTATGGGCATAGGGTGAGGGGACCTCTAGATTTAATTTGAGATGAGTGGGAAGGTGAGTGCGAGTCTCACAAGGAGTCTGTTGTGGCATACATCCTAAACCTGGGGACAAGGCTCAGGGAACTCATGGGTTTGGCCCAAGAGAACCTGGCAGAAGCCCAACAACAGAGAAAGGTGTGGTATGACAGGAATGCTCGAGCTAGGGAGTATGCTGTGGGGCAGCAGGTAATGGTTCTCATTCCTGTTAGACACAATAAACTGCAAGCAGCTTGGGAGGGACACTACAATGTGGTAAGAAAAGTAAGTGATGTTAACTACATGGTGGAACAGCTAGGCAGACAGCAGGGGCACAAATTGTACCATGTTAACATGACGAAACCTTACCATGATAGGGAGGCTGTTGTGCTGAGCATTTGCAGTGGATTGCAGGAGATGTCTGTGGGAGATCTGGGGACTGATATCCTCAGTGAGGCTCGGGCTGACACCTCAGTGGAAGGGGTAACAATGTCCCAGCAGCTATATCCTACCCAAGGTTGAGAAATCTGAGCAGTGTTGCAGGAATTTGGGGACATGTTCACTGAGAAACCAGGGTGCACCCACCTGGAGCAGCACCAGGTGGACACAGGATCCCCAAAGGCCCATTGTAGAGTGCCTGAGAGAGTCAAACAGACTCTGAGGGAGGAGGTACAGGAGATGTTGTAACTAGGGGTGATTCAAGAGTCCCAACAGTCCATGGGCCTCCCCAGTGGTGCTGGTGCCAAAGAGGAATGGCAGCACCAGGTTTTGTGTGGACTACAGGAAATTAAATAGTCAAACGGAGTTAGATGCTTACCCCATGCCTAGGACAGATGAGGCCCTAGAGCAGCTGGGTGGGGCTAAGTATCTTACAACCATTGATCTTACCAAGGGTTACTGGCAGGTGCCCTTGACTCCCAGTGTGAGAGAGAAGTAAGCCTTTGTGACTCATTTTGGCTTGTATGAGTTCACAAATATGCCCTTTGGGATGAAGAATGCCCCAGCAACTTTCCAGAGGCTGGTAGATCATATCCTGGCAGGAGCAGGAGGGTTTGCCCTTTCTTACCTAGATGATATTGTCATCTACAGTCATTCCTGGCCAGAGCACCTTCAGCATGTCAGGGAGGTGCTTGGCAGACTACAGAGGGCAGGGTTGACCATTAAGCCGAGCAAATGTCAGGTGGGTATGGGGAGTGGGGGGTGGTAAGATAAGGCCAGAACCTGCCAAAGTGAAAACCATTCAGGCATGCTCTGCACCTATTACTAAAAAGCAGATGAGGGCATTTTTAGGGACAGCAGGGTACTACAGAAAGTTCGTCCCCAGTTATAGTACCATAGCTGCTCCCCTTACAGATCTGACAAGGAAAAACAGGCCAGATAAGGTAGTGTGGACCCCAGCATATGAGCAGGCATTTTAGATGCTTAAAGAAGCTTTGGGAGGACCCCTGTGTTAGCCAATCTAGATTACAGCAAAGAATTTGTTGTGCAGGTGGATGCTTCTAACCATGGGATGGTGGCTGTACTTAGCCAGATTTCTTCAGAGGGGGAAGAGCACCCAGTGGTTTATCTCAGTTGTTGGCTCCAACCCATGGAGGAATGCTATGCAGCTGTAGAAAAGGAATGTCTAGCCATAGTGTGGGCACTGTAGAAACTTTAGCCTTATCTGTATGGAAGGAAATTCACTGTTATGAAAGATCACAACCCCAACACAGTTAAGCAGAGCCAGCCAGCAAAATGCCAAGTTGCTAAGATAGAGCCTGGGATTGCATGCATATGATATGTCAGTGCAGCACCACAGTGGGATTAGCAATGTCATTGCAGATGGGCTATCAAGACAGGGAATGTGGTAAGGTATACTCAGATAGACCTAACTCTCTCAAGCAGCGTTTCTCAAGGATCACTTGAAAAACTAGCTTGAGTTCTCCAGGGGGGAGAAATGTGCAGGCTGCCAGCCCAGCCAAAGAGAATTTTCTAGATAATTCTGTCATTTGTAAATATGAATGTAAACTACAGGCTTGTTGTCTTAAATGTAAAGAAATAGTGTTACATGTGCAACAGAAATAATGTGACAACAGTGCACTCTACTGACCAAAGTAAAGCATGTGGTGACCCTTTGATTTAGACAGTGGTGCCGAAGGGTCTAGACAAAGAAATTCTTTCTATTGTTTTACCCAAGAGTTAAGTTACTAGATTTAAACATGCAAATGTATTTTTATTGCTCTGCTTCCTGACCAGCTGCAAGATAACAAAAAGGAGATATTAAGAATGTAAATGCAGTTTCGGTTAGCCTGGGAACCCAGGGAAGTGTGAAGAATGATGTAATGTGTAGCCTGGGATGCCCAGGAAAGTGTGAAGAATGATGTAATGTGAATCAGAACTGTAATTCCAATTTAAACAGAGAGAACCAGAGATTATTAAGCATTTTTTTCTTGACCATCCAACTCATCAGCACTCTGCCTGTTTTCTTATGTAAGTTTATTTTAGAAGTGTGTTTTTTTTTAGAAATAGCTAGAAACTAGAAAGATTAGACTGTGTTTTTCTGTGATGTCAGAACTGTACTACTGAATTATTTTAAGTATTTCTCTGTGATCTCTGAACAATTGACTAGCACTGTGTAGTGAAGTATTGTCTTGTGTTTTTAGTATTTATTATTAAATATTTTTAAACCTTTCAACTGTGGCTGTTTTGTGTAGAGATAATGTAAGCTCTAGAGTACATTGCACATTTGTAGTGATTACTGTACCAAGTCACTCTAATAAGCCTTGACTGTTTAGTTATACTACCAATTGGATAATAATATTGCACAGTAATAATTGGTCACCCTTTTAAGGGCTTTTGAGTAGCTGATAAATATTAGCTGTGTGGTGGCAGGCAGTACTACTGTATAGTCTGGGTAATAGGGGCACAGCTGGAGAACCTGTGCCAGCCTTTCCCAGAAGTGTTTGTGTGGTTGTATAAACTCTTATCTCAAAGTGTGTGTGTGTGTGTGTGTGTCAGCTACTTGGGCAGGGACACGAAACACTGGTTAGACAGAGAGGGTGCTGGAGGTTTTAGCTTGCCCAGCTAGGCTGAGATCTGGACCCTATAGCTGTGCCAGTGGGGAGTCTTATTGGGGACCTAGAGAGCAAGGGAGCAACCAGGCCTGGACTGACTATGATCTCTGTGTGCTCTTAAGGGAAATTGCACTTTACTGTGTGTATTTGTTATCCTTTCTTCATATATGAGACACCCTCTCTGGTGTTAGTGGTGAGGATTGAGGCTCTTTGATTGCTGGGCCAGGGCACGGGCATAACACATACATAGCTAGGTGGAAAAGAAAAATAAGGAACATCAGGATGACACGAGCACTAAAATCTGTTGGCCACCTAACTGCAGTTTCTGTGAATACTTGATTGAGTGTGACTCAAGTGAGTGCCCCTATCTTAAAAAGAGGGTGAAAACTTCAGCAGGTGGTAACTGTAATACTGAAAAGTTGTATATAGGGTCATGTGTAATTACTGCCCTGCATATTACATGGGTAAGACTATGATTAAACTGAAAAGGGGGTTTTCAAGTCATCTTTTGACATCAGATGTAAATGCCAGAGGAATGCTTTATCCAAACATTTATCAGAACACCCCAGACATTCTGGTTTTAAATGTATCATTCTTGACTGTGTGGTGATGGAAGAGTTTGAAAGGTACATCAATGGTGTGTTGAAGAAAAAAAGAATTATACTAGCAGTTGAAATTAAATGCAATCAGAAAATGAGGACTTAACTACTATTCCTCTATGAAGAGTGTGTTGAATTTACGTAAGCTGCCACTCAATCTGCAATGGTTCTTTAGGGAAGTTTTTGAGGAATATTTTTATGTACTAAAAATATAATAATAATAAAAATGATGTGTAGAATGTGCATATAATATATATATATATATATATATATATATATATATATATATATATATATATATATATATAAAAAAAATATATATATATATATATATATATATATATATTTTTTTTTTTTTTTAATTACTCAACCCTCAATTCTACTTTGTTTAGGTTTATTACATCACACTGGAGATTTAAACTGTAAATTCAAAATACACATTTTTTCATACCGTTATTACCATGTAATATTGGTATAATTCCCCCATTTACCATACTGGTTGATGCTCATGTACACTAATGCACACACACACCTGCACACCTTTATACGTTACTAGTTTACTTCATCCACTGTTTTCCGTATTTTTTGTGTGTTTATTTTTACTAGTTTTCATTCCACCAACATGTTTTTTGGGATATAATCATGAAAACTGTTGTGACTTTTTTTTCCCCCCAAAATCCTGACATTTTGTCTGAGCTGTTATAACTTAGTTTTTTTTATGTACACTAATACACATAGATGGATATTTACTAGATATTATTAGACAGATCTATTTTTATATTTATAGTGTTTTAGTTTGATTATGTTTATGGTTAGATAGCCATGTGATTTTCTTGATTTTAGTTCTTGTCACAGACCTGATGATGACTTTATTGCATTACTTAACTGAAAGTGATTTTAGTTAATAGTCTTTTTATGTATATCTTTTTTATGTATTTGTTATGCTTTTCATAATACCTGATCTTGGAATGTGGGTTGGAAATGCATAGGTAGTGTTTTCCTTAACTAGGATTTAGTTTAATCTAATCAGTAGTAGTGTGTGGGGGGGTGGGTACTTGCTGTTCTAAAATGCACTTTTACAGCCCTGTTTATAATGTCTGCCATGTATTGTCCACACCTACTTCTAAGTATATAAAAGCGTAAGCTGCCACTCAATCTTAACATATATTTAACATTGTTAATATATTTCTGATTTTTTTTTTGTAACTGAGGATCGCTTTTCTGTGAGGAATAAAGACTTGTTGCTTTGGAACACTACTGAAGTTTCATGATTTTTGGAAATTATTGTGACTGAGCTCATCAATAAAGTTTTACGACCAGTAGTTTCTCAGTTTTTTTTTTTCCTCAACAGTCATGGTGATGAGGTTGGAACTAGATAGATTCCTGTGCTTGTTCATTTTGTATGTTTGTGATCTTTGGTTTTGTTCCCAAGAATTTGCTCTGACTATAGGAATCCACTTCTTTGACATTTCTCGGCATGGAGAATAGCTTTGAGACATAATGACTGTACCAGTATGGGACAATGAAGGTCAGCACCCCAGCACTACTACAAATGATATTTTACAAGGTAATAATGTGAATATTCACTCTAATAATTTTGCAAAGCTAGAAAATAACTTAAACTGCCACAAAGTCTATTCTGGGAGGAAATATATTTGGAACTGGGTAGAGAGAGCAAAGAAAATTTCCAAGGGGACTGAGACATAATAAAAAGTTAATGTAGAACAATGTGAGTGAAGAACTAGCACAGGAATGGATTGACATTCTTGGGGAAGCTAGTTTTAAACTAATAGACTTGCTATCAAACACAACAAAGAAAAACAGGACACCACTAAGCGAATAATTAAGACTTTTGAGACTGAATGCAAGCAGGAGGCAGATCATGAACAGAAATTCCATAATGTGGTAGAGAAGGTTCACAATTATCAGAAGTCCATCCAGGAAAGAAAGATTCAGAAAATGAGCAGATATCAAATGGCCAAAGATGATCCACAGCATATCATGAAGCATAGTTCCAGAAGGGAAGGTAGAAATGGACAGCAGAACTACAGGAGAGGTTTTAACAGGAGAGTCAGCAAAAGGGTAACACAGACACCTTCAGATATTACCAATAACAATATTTATGATGCAAGTAATGCCAGCAGTAATTACATTTTAAATAATATTGACAACAACAGTCTAAATATTCAAGCTGGTAAAGCGGGTGTTATGAATGAACAGGTTTTTCACAATGTGAACACACCCAAAGCAGCAGACAGACAAATGAGGGACAGACAAATGGAGGGCCAACTGATGGCATCCATTACCCCTTGGACCCCACAGATGGACATGAGAGAACATCAGAATCCTACCCAGCCACTATATAACTCCCAGGGCTCATATCACCAGAGCCCAGTATACATGAACAGGAATTATCATCAGAACAATTACAACTCCAACCAGAGATACAGTCCACTGAGTTTCTGGAGGATATTTAAACAAAGGATAATTACTATTAAATTGTTTCTGAAGACGTCTGTAATATACTCTAATGAAACCGCTAAAACAATAAACTTGAGTCTTCTATATGCTCCAGTGGTTATTTGGTTCCAGCTTGTATTCTATTTACTGGAATGACCCTATACAGGGCACCACTTCCCCTTTGTTTGAATGCAGGCTAGGCTCGCCACTGAAAAATTATCATGTCACTTTATATACTTTATAATACTGTAACTACTTTAAGCAAATTAAGCACAGTTACTAATAAAATAACTTATCTATATAACGGATAACACGTACTATACGTTACAGCTTACAGCTTTTAATGTATAAGGTTTGCTTTTTGATACAGATACAGATGATGATTCTCCATTTACCTTGGAACTTATGTGTTCCTACAAAATACCAGAACTTTAACATCATTTAGTTTACAGTCCTTTTATAGTACTTTTTGTTCTATTTGGATCCTGTCTATGACTATGAAAGCAATCTTTTGAAGTCTAATATACACTCAAACTGTTTAAAACAAAAACCAAAACAAAACTGGAAAGCAGAACCTAGCTGGATAAAAACGGCACGGACTGTTTTATTCAAGGTAAGCGCTTTCAGCTAAGCAAATGCCCAGCCTTCATCAGACAAAAGTCACTCCACACAGCTCTATTTTTATATAAAAAAGTAGTTCACATTCATTAATCGTTAATAAACCAATCACTGTCATGAATCAATTTAAAATGGTTACACCTATAATCATCATATTAAAAAAACCTTCCTTTCTTAATCTTTTTAGTCAGTGTCAAACAAATGTTTACTCAAAAAGCACCTATTCATACAAAAAAACAAATATAAAATGTATATAATACAACAAAGTTACAAGCTACATTAAAAAAACACTCAATAGCATAAAAAACTGAATGCTTAAGGATAGTAAAATAATTAAATATATTATTGTTCAAAGAGAAGCTGTCTCACATTAAAGTTGCTGTAAAATGCTATACAAATTGCCAAATAGCATTTACCTAAGAAGAGCTTTAAGTTTAAGCACACACTTTATGGATGCAAAATCATTTAACCCTGGGGGGAGATGAGCACATGTTCTAATTTGCCAGAATAACTCTTGCTCTTCCAGATACAACTGCCAGGGTCCTCCTCTTATATCATTTCTAACCTGGTACAACACACAAAATGCAAAACAATGATCAGGGAAATCTAAAATGTGCCTAGCAAGTGCATTTGTGAGGTCCTTCCTACCTATGGCATACAGGTGTTCATAAATTCTTTTCTTTATTTTTCTCTCTGTTTTGCCTATATAGAAGGAAGGACATTTTTCACATAAAGCTACATATATTACTCCCTGTGTATCACAGTTGTAATTACCCTTGATAAAATAATTTTTCCTGTTAATGTACACTTTCTTATCATTGTGAATAAATTTACATTGTGGGCACATACCACATTTTCGCATACCCTTTATTTTATCTTTTGGTTTATCTACGACCATTTCAACAAGGTTTTTAAGGTTAATACCCCTATGTGTATTTTGGATACAAAATAAAATAATTTGAAATAAAATATGTGTATTTTGGAAATGTACCCAAAACCTTAACTAGAGCTCTATCTTCTAGTATGATGCTCCAATTCTTAGCCACTACTTCCCTTATAAATTTAAAGTCCACACTGTATGTGAACAAAAGGTTAATTCTAGGGTGAACAGGGGAATCCGTATTCATGATGTCATTATTAGCTCTACCCATCAAACCTCCACCGAACAAAGTCATAAAATGCCCAGTGGTCCTTTTGCCCTGAACTTCCTGCAACGTCCCCACAATAAGACTGTCAGGATACCCTGTACTCAGAAACATTTTACTGATGTTGTCACATTCCTCAATGAAATCAGTATCATCTGAGATCATTCTGGCAGCCCTGACAAATTGCCCCTTCACTACACTCCTTTTTTGATGGAAGGGTGACAACTAGAAAAATGGAGATAACTATTTGAATGAGTTGGCTTTCTGTAAATTAAAGACTTAAATGTATTATTAGTTTTGTCCTTACAGATTTTAACATCCAAAAAGTTCATTTCATCAACTCCTATGGAATACGTAAATTCTAGAAAGTCAGTCATTCCAGAAATATTGTCAATAAACTCAGGGATAAGATTTTGCGGGCCCTTCCAGATAAAACACATGTCATCTTGGTATCTAGTATACCAAGTGACATGTTGTTGGTACAGTTCACTATTGAACAGCCAGTTACGTTCCCAAAACGCCATAACGCTATTAGCAAAACTACATCCACAGGGTGACCCCATGGCAATTCCTATATTTTGGAGAAAAAAATGGTCTTTAAAAAACAGAAAGTTGTTTGATAACACTACGTCTAGTAGAGTTTCCACTAGGTACATCTGTATATTGGTGGCTTTTTTAGCTAACATGAAGTTTCTTGTCCAGTCAATACCTAATTGGTGAGGTATAACTGTATAAAGATCTTTAACATCTACCACCAGAAAGATCACATCCGAATGGTATTCAATTTTATTAAAATTCTCCAAAAAATCCCAGGAATCTTTACAGATCTGAGGTTCCCCTGGATGTATGGTTTAAGGATACCATCAATATACTTGGCACAAGCATAAGTAATAGAACCCGTCCATCCACTATGGGCCTTAAAGGGGATCAATTAGATTTTGTGAATTTTGGGTGTGCCAAAATGGTAGGAACCTTTGGTGCTGGCATGGACAAATAGTGAAAGGTGTTACAATCAATACTACCCTCTAGAAAGAGATCATCCAACACTCCCCTGATTTTCTTATAGGCTACATGCACTTCATTAAAACTGGATCTCAAATATGTATCAGATTGTAAATGCATGAGCATTTTGTTTTCATACACATATTCGTCCATGAAAACCAGACCCCCACCCTTATCTGGCTTCATGACTCTAACATTACATTCATTAAGAAGTGAGATGAAATCTAATTCATGTTTGGATATGTTACTTCTTATTCTCAAATCCTGTATGTTATTATTAAGTCCAGCCCTAAAATCAATGTCACATAGTTTTTCAAAAATATTCAACCCAGAATGCAGAGGTGGGTTGAATACATGACACTCTAAAAGAATTAAGAAATGCAGGTGTATTTCCCAAAGACACAGCCAAATTCAGCTTACTGACATACAGTTTAAGATCTATAAGTGTTTTACAAGATCACTCCTTTTATCTGGAATGAACGACAGACCTTTTGAAAAAAAGTCAGTCAGGGGTTGCTCAACAGTTAGAACAGTGTAATTATATATCTTAAAGTCACTACGTTGGGTTGTAAGGATCACAGGTCCTATCTCTAAAGGATATGTCATCTCCTCCGTTGGTTTCCTTTTCTCTTTCTCTGTGGTTGACCCCTCTTGTTCAATCTGGTATTGTTGTCCTGGATGTTCCTGTCCCTGGGAAAACCCTGCTCATTATCAATATGAGCAAATTCCTGATTTTGGTTTTGACCATGTGCATTATTTGAATTATTTTGGCCCCTAATACGTTCACTTCTGCGCACAGGCGTTTGTTCTTGATTAACATTATTAGTATCTGAAGTAGTAGAATTTTTAGACTTTTCACCTCCCATAGGTGAATTCTGTACTACCAAAGGGGGAGGGGTGTAAACTTTATTATTTGCATAATCTGACAAGTCTCTGTCCATTTTACGTTTTTTGTTAAGAACCAGTTTAGAAATAGAAGCTTCAATACTTGAGAAAATTCTCAGATAGTCATATTTATATCTCAAAAAATCATTGTCTTGCACCAAGCTAGACTCCAAAACTTCAAGTTCCTCTTTGAGACCAATAATCTCAGTTCCATAAAAATTAATTAAAGACAGCAAAAATTCAAAACCCTGTTTATCAAAGAGGGTTAAAAGTTCTTGATGGAAAACAGAATTGCATAGCAAACCTGCAGGATAACGCCAGTGGCGTAAGCCCTTAGGCACAACTTTATTCGTGATACATTCCTGCAAGTAAGCAACTTCTAGTTGCAATTTTTTACAACGAAACAATTTATGGTCAAAAGTATTCAATCTGTCAACAAAGTTACTCACCGACCGCTCACTATTCATGGCTGTCCCCTCTGAATCATTAGATACTTGAAAAAAAATCTTTTTTACCCAAAAGAAGTTAGCCATTGTAGGTAGAGCAGCAACATTATTAACTTCATTAACGTTTTCCGATAACTCATTAACTGGACCGTACGAAACCTCTCCACTACGTCTCCTGATGTTACCACTACAATTTGGCTGCCCAGAAGATGCGTTAGCATTTTATGCCTTTGTTGGGTGGAGGTTTGATGGGTAGAGCTAATAATGACATCATGAATACGGATTCCCCTGTTCACCCTAGAATTAACTTTTGTTCACATACAGTGTGGACTTTAAATTTATAAGGGAAGTAGTGGCTAAGAATTGGAGCATCATACTAGAAGATAGAGCTCTAGTTAAGGTTTTGGGTACATTTCCAAAATACACATATCGAAGGGGTATTAACCTTAAAAACCTTGTTGAAATGGTCGTAGATAAACCAAAAGATAAAATAAAGGGTATGCGAAAATGTGGTATGTGCCCACAATGTAAATTTATTCACAATGATAAGAAAGTGTACATTAACAGGAAAAAATATTTTATCAAGGGTAATTACAACTGTGATACACAGGGAGTAATATATGTAGCTTTATGTGAGAAATGTCATTCCTTGTATACAGGCAAAACAGAGAGAAAAATAAAGAAAAGAATTTATGAGCACCTGTATGCCATAGGTAGGAAGGACCTCACAAATGCACTTGCTAGGCACATTTTAGATTTCCCTGATCATTGTTTCGCATTTTGTGTGTTGTACCAGGTTAGAAATGATATAAGAGGAGGACCCTGGCAGTTGTATCTGGAAGAGCAAGAGTTATTCTGGCAAATTAGAACATGTGCTCATCTCCCCCCAGGGTTAAATGATTTTGCATCCATAAAGTGTGTGCTTAAACTTAAAGCTCTTCTTAGGTAAATGCTATTTGGCAATTTGTATAGCATTTTATAGCAACTTTAATGTGAGACAGCTTCTCTTTGAATAATAATATATTTAATTATTTTACTATCCTTAAGCATTCAGTTTTTTATGCTATTGAGTGTTTTTTAATGTAGCTTGTAACTTTGTTGTATTATATACATTTTATATTTGTTTTTGTATGAATAGGTGCTTTTGAGTAAACATTTGTTTGACACTGACTAAAAAGATTAAGAAAGGAAGGTTTTTTAATATGATGATTATAGGTGTAACCATTTTAAATTGATTCATGACAGTGATTGGTTTATTAACGATTAATGAATGTGAACTACTTTTTTATATAAAAATAGAGCTGTGTGGAGTGACTTTTGTCTGATGAAGGCTGGGCATTTGCTTAGCTGAAAGCGCTTACCTTGAATAAAACAGTCCGTGCCGTTTTTATCCAGCTTGGTTCTGCTTTCCAATCTTTTGAAGTCTGCTTGATGTCATGCACTCTGTTGATAACCTGATTTTTGTTCTGTTTCAAGGTGACTTATGTGGTAACCTTCAAGACTTAGGGAGTCGTTCTTGTCTCTGGTCATCCTTGCAGCTGTACTAGTCAGGAATTAGAGAGTCATCCTTATTTGCAGTTTTCCTTGCAATTATACTAATACACAATATGGATGCCAAACATATACATTAATTAAGTACTCTATTTTTTCCTACTTTTCCTACTTATTTTCAGCTAAGAAAGTTTTAACCCTTTAATATACATATATTTTAACAAACAGAAGTGTGCATGTGCTACTGTAAGTGTTTAAATGTATATATGCTAACATCAGTAATGCCAACAGTAATTACATTTACAACAATATTGACAGCAACAATCTGAATGTTCAAGCTGGTAAGGCAGGTGTCATGAATGAACAGGGTTTTTCACAAAATGAACACACCCAAAGGACCATACAGACAAATGAGGGACAGACAAATGGAGAATCAACCGACTGCATCCAGCACCCCTTGGACCCCACAGACAGACATGAGAGAACACCGGAATCCTACCCAGCCACTATACAACTCCAGGCACTTATATCACCAGAGCCCCGTACACATGAACAGGAATTATCATTACAAGAATTACAACTTCAGCCAGAGATAAAGCCCACCAAGGTTCCAGAGAGAAGAAGTGAACTACCATCTGAACCCAAGGAGGGAGGACCAGAACAACTGGAGGCGGAAGCAGTGGACAGGGGAGAGAGAGTTGAGGTACCCAGGGAGCAACAACTTCTACCCATCAGGGCCATGTGCCTGCAGATGGAATTAGCCCCAGGGATCTGGAATCATCTGATGAAACCACAGATAGCATTTACATTCATATCTCTGGGAAGGAGCAATGAGACATAGACCATCATTGATTTAAAAATGTATATGAGAAAGTTGAATTTGAAACTTGTATTTCATTAGGAAAATAAGACTGAAGAAGATAAACCAATCAAAGAAAAAATTAAGAGACCCAGTAGTTTTTGCCCCCCCCCCTTACATTCCACACTTGCAGCCTTCGAAACAAAATGCAAGCTCAACAACAGAAAGGCACTCAAACACCAAAACTTAAGTTTGATAATATTTCAAAGGATACGATAATAGCAC
This sequence comes from Protopterus annectens, assembly GCF_019279795.1. Lineage (NCBI taxonomy): Eukaryota > Metazoa > Chordata > Ceratodontiformes > Protopteridae > Protopterus > Protopterus annectens. The sequence goes on along the minus strand of NC_056739.1, from coordinate 853,079,823 downwards.
TTAACAATTTGTGCAATGATGGAATGAGATGTGTTATGAAGGCTGACAAGGGTGGGAGCATGCTTGTTACAGATACTGACAGTTATATAATGAAAATAGAGGACATGCTGAACACACCTGAGTTTTATTCTAAACATTCCTTTGAGGAGGTCAAAACTGCATACATAAAATGGAAAGATAAGCTAACCACAATGCTTAATGCAGAACTTGTTAGTGAAAACTTTTTTGAGTAGTTGAACCTCACCCTAAGTTGTCTTGTTTTTTTAGATTCCGAAACCACATAAGAATAAGGAAGATCCATCTTACAGACCTGTTATTGCAAGCGGAGGTTCCATATCAGAGGCCACTGCCATATACATAGATTTTATTCTTCATCCTCTTGCTGAAAAGAGCTCACCTTTTATTTTAGATTCACTTGATTTTTTTAAGAAAAATAAAATAAGTCTATGTGAATGAACAAAGCATTTTTGTAAGTATTGACGTTGAAGTCCTATACACTGTGTTACCACACATACTGTATACTGTACTGAAGCAGCTACAGAGGCGTATAGCAGAAACAACAATAGTACACAACAGGAAACTGGATGCTTGGGAAAGCTAATAAACTTGGTGTTGAGTTACATTTTTTTTTTCAGTTTCAATGGCAAGGCTTACAAACAGATGAGGGGGATAGCCATGGGAGCACCTATGGCCCCTAGCCTGGTCAATGTAGCCTTAGGCAAGTAGGAGGAGGAATTTGTACTGCAAAGTGAATACCAGAGTTTTATGACCAGCTACCTTCACTTTATTGGTGATGTATCTATAGTCTGGTAAGGTGAGACATTTAACCACACAGAGTTTATTCATTAAATCAATAATGCCACCTCCTTCCAGAAATGTACTACTTTCATCAGCTCAGAGTCAGTGCAGTTCCTTGATATGACTGTCAGTATTGATAAAGGCAGAGGAAAATTAATTAGGAACTTATACAGAAAACCAAGAATGAACTACTTACTTCACAGAGATAGTATGCATCCAGTAAAAACTAAGCACAATGTAGTAAAATCACAAGGCTATAGATTAGCATGCATTACCACAGATCTAGACCCTTTTCTCAAAAATATGAATGATCTTGAAAATGATTTCTTAACCAGAGGATACGAATCAAACATGTTACATATGATCCTGGATCTCATTAGAGATTCTAAAATGAACAATGTCCTTATGTGGAATAGGTCTTTTGGTAGAATTATGCAACAAGAAGACCCTAACTTAAAAGGACAGAAAAGTAAGGACAGCTGCATTCTAACTTACACCTGGGATTTCAATACAATTAAAGCCATTATTAAGGATAACTGGGCCATCCTCACTGACAATCATCACCTTGTAAAGGTTTAAGGAGGTCACCCTACCTTTATATATAAAAAGAGTAGAAGGTTCATAGGTAGGTACTAGGCTATCGGCCCTGGGGCCTGTACAAGCCCAGCCAAAAAGGTACCCTGTCTTTTGCCACCCAAGAAAATTATTTTCCTGTGCCACTGTCGAGCAGAGCTACAGAGGTGATTCCCGGGGTGAATTTCCTATTTCCCATCCAATCATCAAGATTTTCCTTGAAGAGTGCTAATGAGGAGCTTCGTTTGATATAGATAGTTTATTCCAGAGTATGGGAAGTCTCTGGGACAGGAATCTATCCCTCCGGCATGTTCTGTTTATTGTGGTGACAAGGTTTAGGTCCCTAGAGCGTGTAGCTCAGAGAGATTGGGATTTCTTTAAGTGGAGCATGTCCAACAGCTCTGGGTTTGACATAGCTTTGTAAGTTAGGCAGAGATCACCTCTGAGTAGGCGATATGCGACAAAGTAAAGCTGGAGTTTTTTGAGACGGTCTGCGTAGGGCATCTTTTTGAGGCCGGTAATCCTCTTTGTGAGGTATTTCTGTGGCCTTTCCAGTTGTTGTAGATGTCTTGTGAGGTACATACCAAAAGGGGCATTGTACTCTATAATGGGTCTAATGAGTGATGAGTAGAAGGGAACAATGACCTCTTTTTTCTGGATGAGAAACCTTTTGTGATGAGGTGTGCCACGTAGAAGGATTTCCTGACTACTGTGGTGATGTGATTATCAAAGGAGAGACTACTGTCCACCTGTGTCCCAAGGTCTCTTATCATACTTTTGGTGTTAAGTATACTACCGCCTATGTTGTAGTTCATGGGTACAGAGTTTTTACCAAAGGGGATGACAGTGCACTTTTTGGCATTGAGCTTGAGGCCATGGCTTTGACACCAGGCATCTGTCTCAGTGAGGCCCTTTTGTAGGATGTCCACATCGTTAGGAGTTTTGATTATGGCTCCTAGTTTGCAGTCATCTGTGAACTTCATTAGCCAAAGACCTTCTGTGTTAGCCTGTACTTCAGAGAAGTAGATACCAAACAGGAGAGGACCCAGGACTGAACCCTGTAGTACTCCACTTGCACTGGTCTGAAGTCGGATTTGGAGTCTGCTACTTTCACAGTGTGGGTTCTGTCAGTGAGCCAGTTGGCAACCCATCTTGTGACATAGGGATTTATACCTAGTTTAGTGAGTTTATCTATAATTCCAGAGTGGGGATGGTGTCGAAAGTCTTGGCAAGATCTAGATAGGCTGTGTGAACCACCTTACCCTTGTCTACGGCTTTGGTGACTGCTTCAAAGAAGTCTGTCAGGTTTAGGAGACATGATCTGCCTTTTACAAACCCGAACTGGGTGGGGTCCAGAGTTTGGAGATTACCAATGTCTTTGTTTATAAGTTCCATGATGATACATTCCATGGGCTTGCAGACCAGGCTCGTCAGGCTAATGGGGCGGTAGTTCCCAGGGTCTGTGGTGGCTCCCCCCTTGTGGAGTGGGATAACCATTGCTGTGCACCATTCAGCAGGCACAAAGTCTGATGAGGCTATGATTGAACATGGTACTTAGGTGGGGTGCCAGTTCGTTCTGTAGTTCGTGTAGAATGCAGCATGGGATGTTGCCTGGTCCCATGGATACTGTGTTCTTCGCTTTGGAGAATGTGGTTTTTTACCTGTGCAGCCGTGATTACAGGAACTTTGCATTCTTCTGGTATAGAGATGGGCTCTTTAGGGGGTGAGAGGGGGGTAAAGTTAGCAATGAACCTATCTGCCAGGATGTTGGCAATATCAGTTGGGTCTGTATATTTAGTGCCATTGTGCTGTAACTCAGAGCAGATCTCAGTGTTGCCATTGAGATTCTTGACATAGCTATAGAATGCTTTGTGGTTGTCTTTAGAATCAGTGGTGATTTTGTTTTCGTAACTAGCTTTGGAGGATTTTATCATGGATCGCAGCTTCTTACTGAGGCTGACCAGGGAGCTCCTTCACTCGTGGGATTTTACTCTCTTTTCCAACAGTTTTCCTTCTGTTGTACAGTTTGTTTATGGCAGGGGACCACCAGATTGGCCTCCTTTGTTTGGAGGATAGCGTCTTGGTTCTGTTAGGGATAGCATGATCCATGCACTCATGTAAGTGCTTATAAAGTGCAATTGTGTAGGATTCAGTAGTCGTAACTGTATTGTCCATCTGCATGGGTGTCATGAAGTTCACCACTTCTGTCTTAAGAAGCATGAAGTTGGCTTTGGAGAAATTTTTTACCATGATTTCCTTAATGGGGGGCTGGGGGCAGGATGTGGATATCTAGAGTAATTAGCTTATGGTCAGATCGGACCAATGAGGCGTTGACTTCAGGTGTGGAACACCGGTCACTCATGTTGGTAATGACTAGATGTAGGATATTGTTGCCCCTGGTGGGGGTGTGGATAAGTTGATCCAGGGCATTGGAGTTTATGAATTCCAGAAAGCGTTGAGTGAAGGAGTTGGTACATGAGTAGTTTTCCCAGTTAATGGTGGGGTAGTTGATATCACCCATTATTAGGGTGTTTGGTTGAACCCTAATATTTTCCAGCACATCAAGAAAAGAGGAGTGGGAATCCTGGGGCATGGTGGGTGATCTGTAGCAGACTACAATTTGGATTGCAGTTTTGCCCAGAGTTAGTTGCACTTGGATAACCTCGGCTGCATTATGCTGAGCAACTAGTGTGGAGGTGTGGATATCCTTAATGAATATGGACACACCTCCGCCTTTGGTGTTCCGGTCCAGGTTACATGGCTGAAAATTGTGGTATGAGTTATAGCCTGGTAGTGTAGGGGTCCTCTCTGGAGCCTTGAACCAGGTCTGAGTCACTGCACAGATATTAATGTTCTCCACTTTAAGGAGTGCCTCGAGTGACTGCATTTTGAGATTTAGACTTCTAGCATTGAGTAGCATCACCCTCAGTTTTTGCTTGCCTGTTCCTGTTACGGTGGTGAATTTGTCATTTGAACCGTGCCTAAAAAGGTACTATAGGGGCGGCAAGAACGTTAGCCAGTATCCAGAATCCCAGGGGTGACAGGTGCAGGCCATCTCTGGCAAAACATCGTGGTCCGTCGACCATGTCATCCCAGGCAGACAGATACTGGATCCCTTTAGAATGGCACCAGAAGCTTAGCCATTTGTTGAAGTCAATCATTTTGTCCTTGTACTGCGGCATCATTCTGGGTGATGGCAGAATGCTACTCAGGGCTAGGGTCATACCTGCCTGGGCTACAAGACCGGAGAGCTCTTATATGTCTCTTTTCATGTAGTCCAGGGAGGTACATCTCAGATCATTCACACCAACATGGACAATGACAGAGTCATATTTGTACTTGCTATGGAGTGAACTGAGTGCGTGGGTTATGTGGCAGATCCTGGCACCCGACAGGCAGCTGACAGTAACCTTCTCCTTGATTAGCCTGGTGAGTGGGACATCAGTGTGCCTGACTATTGAGTCACCTATGACTAGTGTGTTGGGTACATTGTTTTGCCTTATTGGCTGTGGTTGAGTGGCACAACAGTCATGGTGATGAGGTTGGAACTAGATAGATTCCTGTGCTTGTTCATTTTGTATGTTTGTGATCTTTGGTTTTGTTCCCAAGAATTTGCTCTGACTATAGGAATCCACTTCTTTGACATTTCTCGGCATGGAGAATAGCTTTGAGACATAATGACTGTACCAGTATGGGACAATGAAGGTCAGCACCCCAGCACTACTACAAATGATATTTTACAAGGTAATAATGTGAATATTCACTCTAATAATTTTGCAAAGCTAGAAAATAACTTAAACTGCCACAAAGTCTATTCTGGGAGGAAATATATTTGGAACTGGGTAGAGAGAGCAAAGAAAATTTCCAAGGGGACTGAGACATAATAAAAAGTTAATGTAGAACAATGTGAGTGAAGAACTAGCACAGGAATGGACTGACATTCTTGGGGAAGCTAGTTTTAAACTAATAGACTTGCTATCAAACACAACAAAGAAAAACAGGACACCACTAAGCGAATAATTAAGACTTTTGAGACTGAATGCAAGCAGGAGGCAGATCATGAACAGAAATTCCATAATGTTGTAGAGAAGGTTCACAATTATCAGAAGTCCATCCAGGAAAGAAAGATTCAGAAAATGAGCAGATATCAAATGGCCAAAGATGATCCACAGCATATCATGAAGCATAGTTCCAGAAGGGAAGGTAGAAATGGACAGCAGAACTACAGGAGAGGTTTTAACAGGAGAGTCAGCAAAAGGGTAACACAGACACCTTCAGATATTACCAATAACAATATTTATGATGCAAGTAATGCCAGCAGTAATTACATTTTAAATAATATTGACAACAACAGTCTAAATATTCAAGCTGGTAAAGCGGGTGTTATGAATGAACAGGTTTTTCACAATGTGAACACACCCAAAGCAGCAGACAGACAAATGAGGGACAGACAAATGGAGGGCCAACTGATGGCATCCATTACCCCTTGGACCCCACAGATGGACATGAGAGAACATCAGAATCCTACCCAGCCACTATATAACTCCCAGGGCTCATATCACCAGAGCCCAGTATACATGAACAGGAATTATCATCAGAACAATTACAACTCCAACCAGAGATACAGTCCACTGAGTTTCTGGAGGGATATTTAAACAAAGGATAATTACTATTAAATTGTTTCTGAAGACGTCTGTAATATACTCTAATGAAACCGCTAAAACAATAAACTTGAGTCTTCTATATGCTCCAGTGGTTATTTGGTTCCAGCTTGTATTCTATTTACTGGAATGACCCTATACAGGGCACCACTTCCCCTTTGTTTGAATGCAGGCTAGGCTCGCCACTGAAAAATTATCATGTCACTTTATATACTTTATAATACTGTAACTACTTTAAGCAAATTAAGCACAGTTACTAATAAAATAACTTATCTATATAACGGATAACACGTACTATACGTTACAGCTTACAGCTTTTAATGTATAAGGTTTGCTTTTTGATACAGATACAGATGATGATTCTCCATTTACCTTGGAACTTATGTGTTCCTACAAAATACCAGAACTTTAACATCATTTAGTTTACAGTCCTTTTATAGTACTTTTTGTTCTATTTGGATCCTGTCTATGACTATGAAAGCAATCTTTTGAAGTCTAATATACACTCAAACTGTTTAAAACAAAAACCAAAACAAAACTGGAAAGCAGAACCTAGCTGGATAAAAACGGCACGGACTGTTTTATTCAAGGTAAGCGCTTTCAGCTAAGCAAATGCCCAGCCTTCATCAGACAAAAGTCACTCCACACAGCTCTATTTTTATATAAAAAAGTAGTTCACATTCATTAATCGTTAATAAACCAATCACTGTCATGAATCAATTTAAAATGGTTACACCTATAATCATCATATTAAAAAACCTTCCTTTCTTAATCTTTTTAGTCAGTGTCAAACAAATGTTTACTCAAAAAGCACCTATTCATACAAAAAAACAAATATAAAATGTATATAATACAACAAAGTTACAAGCTACATTAAAAAAACACTCAATAGCATAAAAAACTGAATGCTTAAGGATAGTAAAATAATTAAATATATTATTGTTCAAAGAGAAGCTGTCTCACATTAAAGTTGCTGTAAAATGCTATACAAATTGCCAAATAGCATTTACCTAAGAAGAGCTTTAAGTTTAAGCACACACTTTATGGATGCAAAATCATTTAACCCTGGGGGGAGATGAGCACATGTTCTAATTTGCCAGAATAACTCTTGCTCTTCCAGATACAACTGCCAGGGTCCTCCTCTTATATCATTTCTAACCTGGTACAACACACAAAATGCAAAACAATGATCAGGGAAATCTAAAATGTGCCTAGCAAGTGCATTTGTGAGGTCCTTCCTACCTATGGCATACAGGTGTTCATAAATTCTTTTCTTTATTTTTCTCTCTGTTTTGCCTATATAGAAGGAAGGACATTTTTCACATAAAGCTACATATATTACTCCTGTGTATCACAGTTGTAATTACCCTTGATAAAATAATTTTTCCTGTTAATGTACACTTTCTTATCATTGTGAATAAATTTACATTGTGGGCACATACCACATTTTCGCATACCCTTTATTTTATCTTTTGGTTTATCTACGACCATTTCAACAAGGTTTTTAAGGTTAATACCCCTATGTGTATTTTGGATACAAAATAAAATAATTTGAAATAAAATATGTGTATTTTGGAAATGTACCCAAAACCTTAACTAGAGCTCTATCTTCTAGTATGATGCTCCAATTCTTAGCCACTACTTCCCTTATAAATTTAAAGTCCACACTGTATGTGAACAAAAGGTTAATTCTAGGGTGAACAGGGGAATCCGTATTCATGATGTCATTATTAGCTCTACCCATCAAACCTCCACCGAACAAAGTCATAAAATGCCCAGTGGTCCTTTTGCCCTGAACTTCCTGCAACGTCCCCACAATAAGACTGTCAGGATACCCTGTACTCAGAAACATTTTACTGATGTTGTCACATTCCTCAATGAAATCAGTATCATCTGAGATCATTCTGGCAGCCCTGACAAATTGCCCCTTCACTACACTCCTTTTTTGATGGAAGGGGTGACAACTAGAAAAATGGAGATAACTATTTGAATGAGTTGGCTTTCTGTAAATTAAAGACTTAAATGTATTATTAGTTTTGTCCTTACAGATTTTAACATCCAAAAAGTTCATTTCATCAACTCCTATGGAATACGTAAATTCTAGAAAGTCAGTCATTCCAGAAATATTGTCAATAAACTCAGGGATAAGATTTTGCGGGCCCTTCCAGATAAAACACATGTCATCTTGGTATCTAGTATACCAAGTGACATGTTGTTGGTACAGTTCACTATTGAACAGCCAGTTACGTTCCCAAAACGCCATAACGCTATTAGCAAAACTACATCCACAGGGTGACCCCATGGCAATTCCTATATTTTGGAGAAAAAAATGGTCTTTAAAAAACAGAAAGTTGTTTGATAACACTACGTCTAGTAGAGTTTCCACTAGGTACATCTGTATATTGGTGGCTTTTTTAGCTAACATGAAGTTTCTTGTCCAGTCAATACCTAATTGGTGAGGTATAACTGTATAAAGATCTTTAACATCTACCACCAGAAAGATCACATCCGAATGGTATTCAATTTTATTAAAATTCTCCAAAAAATCCCAGGAATCTTTACAGATCTGAGGTTCCCCTGGATGTATGGTTTAAGGATACCATCAATATACTTGGCACAAGCATAAGTAATAGAACCCCGTCCATCCACTATGGGCCTTAAAGGGGGATCAATTAGATTTTTGTGAATTTTGGGTGTGCCAAAAATGGTAGGAACCTTTGGTGCTGGCATGGACAAATAGTGAAAGGTGTTACAATCAATACTACCCTCTAGAAAGAGATCATCCAACACTCCCCTGATTTTCTTATAGGCTACATGCACTTCATTAAAACTGGATCTCAAATATGTATCAGATTGTAAATGCATGAGCATTTTGTTTTCATACACATATTCGTCCATGAAAACCAGACCCCCACCCTTATCTGGCTTCATGACTCTAACATTACATTCATTAAGAAGTGAGATGAAATCTAATTCATGTTTGGATATGTTACTTCTTATTCTCAAATCCTGTATGTTATTATTAAGTCCAGCCCTAAAATCAATGTCACATAGTTTTTCAAAAATATTCAACCCAGAATGCAGAGGTGGGTTGAATACACTTGACACTCTAAAAGAATTAAGAAATGCAGGTGTATTTCCCAAAGACACAGCCAAATTCAGCTTACGGACATACAGTTTAAGATCTATAAGTGTTTTTACAAGATCACTCCTTTTATCTGGAATGAACGACAAACCTTTTGAAAAAAAGTCAGTCAGGGGTTGCTCAACAGTTAGAACAGTGTAATTATATATCTTAAAGTCACTACGTTGGGTTGTAAGGATCACAGGTCCTATCTCTAAAGGATATGTCATCTCCTCCGTTGGTTTCCTTTTCTCTTTCTCTGTGGTTGACCCCTCTTGTTCAATCTGGTATTGTTGTCCTGGATGTTCCTGTCCCTGGGAAAACCCTGCTCATTATCAATATGAGCAAATTCCTGATTTTGGTTTTGACCATGTGCATTATTTGAATTATTTTGGCCCTAATACGTTCACTTCTGCGCACAGGCGTTTGTTCTTGATTAACATTATTAGTATCTGAAGTAGTAGAATTTTTAGACTTTTCACCTCCCATAGGTGAATTCTGTACTACCAAAGGGGGAGGGGTGTAAACTTTATTATTTGCATAATCTGACAAGTCTCTGTCCATTTTACGTTTTTTGTTAAGAACCAGTTTAGAAATAGAAGCTTCAATACTTGAGAAAATTCTCAGATAGTCATATTTATATCTCAAAAAATCATTGTCTTGCACCAAGCTAGACTCCAAAACTTCAAGTTCCTCTTTGAGACCAATAATCTCAGTTCCATAAAAATTAATTAAAGACAGCAAAAATTCAAAACCCTGTTTATCAAAGAGGGTTAAAAGTTCTTGATGGAAAACAGAATTGCATAGCAAACCTGCAGGATAACGCCAGTGGCGTAAGCCCTTAGGCACAACTTTATTCGTGATACATTCCTGCAAGTAAGCAACTTCTAGTTGCAATTTTTACTTGAAACAATTTATGGTCAAAAGTATTCAATCTGTCAACAAAGTTACTCACCGACCGCTCACTATTCATGGCTGTCCCCTCTGAATCATTAGATACTTGAAAAAAAATCTTTTTTACCCAAAAGAAGTTAGCCATTGTAGGTAGAGCAGCAACATTATTAACTTCATTAACGTTTTCCGATAACTCATTAACTGGACCGTACGAAACCTCTCCACTACGTCTCCTGATGTTACCACTACAATTTGGCTGCCCAGAAGATGCGTTAGCATTTTATGCCTTTGTTGGGTGGAGGTTTGATGGGTAGAGCTAATAATGACATCATGAATACGGATTCCCCTGTTCACCCTAGAATTAACTTTTTGTTCACATACAGTGTGGACTTTAAATTTATAAGGGAAGTAGTGGCTAAGAATTGGAGCATCATACTAGAAGATAGAGCTCTAGTTAAGGTTTTGGGTACATTTCCAAAATACACATATCGAAGGGGTATTAACCTTAAAAACCTTGTTGAAATGGTCGTAGATAAACCAAAAGATAAAATAAAGGGTATGCGAAAATGTGGTATGTGCCCACAATGTAAATTTATTCACAATGATAAGAAAGTGTACATTAACAGGAAAATTATTTTATCAAGGGTAATTACAACTGTGATACACAGGGAGTAATATATGTAGCTTTAGGTGAGAAATGTCATTCCTTGTATATAGGCAAAACAGAGAGAAAAATAAAGAAAAGAATTTATGAGCACCTGTATGCCATAGGTAGGAAGGACCTCACAAATGCACTTGCTAGGCACATTTTAGATTTCCCTGATCATTGTTTCGCATTTTGTGTGTTGTACCAGGTTAGAAATGATATAAGAGGAGGACCCTGGCAGTTGTATCTGGAAGAGCAAGAGTTATTCTGGCAAATTAGAACATGTGCTCATCTCCCCCCAGGGTTAAATGATTTTGCATCCATAAAGTGTGTGCTTAAACTTAAAGCTCTTCTTAGGTAAATGCTATTTGGCAATTTGTATAGCATTTTATAGCAACTTTAATGTGAGACAGCTTCTCTTTGAATAATAATATATTTAATTATTTTACTATCCTTAAGCATTCAGTTTTTATGCTATTGAGTGTTTTTAATGTAGCTTGTAACTTTGTTGTATTATATACATTTTATATTTGTTTTTTTGTATGAATAGGTGCTTTTTGAGTAAACATTTGTTTGACACTGACTAAAAAGATTAAGAAAGGAAGGTTTTTTAATATGATGATTATAGGTGTAACCATTTTAAATTGATTCATGACAGTGATTGGTTTATTAACGATTAATGAATGTGAACTACTTTTTTATATAAAAATAGAGCTGTGTGGAGTGACTTTTGTCTGATGAAGGCTGGGCATTTGCTTAGCTGAAAGCGCTTACCTTGAATAAAACAGTCCGTGCCGTTTTTATCCAGCTTGGTTCTGCTTTCCAATCTTTTGAAGTCTGCTTGATGTCATGCACTCTGTTGATAACCTGATTTTTGTTCTGTTTCAAGGTGACTTATGTGGTAACCTTCAAGACTTAGGGAGTCGTTCTTGTCTCTGGTCATCCTTGCAGCTGTACTAGTCAGGAATTAGAGAGTCATCCTTATTTGCAGTTTTCCTTGCAATTATACTAATACACAATATGGATGCCAAACATATACATTAATTAAGTACTCTATTTTTCCTACTTTTCCTACTTATTTTCAGCTAAGAAAGTTTTAACCCTTTAATATACATATATTTTAACAAACAGAAGTGTGCATGTGCTACTGTAAGTGTTTAAATGTATATATGCTAACATCAGTAATGCCAACAGTAATTACATTTACAACAATATTGACAGCAACAATCTGAATGTTCAAGCTGGTAAGGCAGGTGTCATGAATGAACAGGGTTTTTCACAAAATGAACACACCCAAAGGACCATACAGACAAATGAGGGACAGACAAATGGAGAATCAACCGACTGCATCCAGCACCCCTTGGACCCCACAGACAGACATGAGAGAACACCGGAATCCTACCCAGCCACTATACAACTCCAGGCACTTATATCACCAGAGCCCCGTACACATGAACAGGAATTATCATTACAAGAATTACAACTTCAGCCAGAGATAAAGCCCACCAAGGTTCCAGAGAGAAGAAGTGAACTACCATCTGAACCCAAGGAGGGAGGACCAGAACAACTGGAGGCGGAAGCAGTGGACAGGGGAGAGAGAGTTGAGGTACCCAGGGAGCAACAACTTCTACCCATCAGGGCCATGTGCCTGCAGATGGAATTAGCCCCAGGGATCTGGAATCATCTGATGAAACCACAGATAGCATTTACATTCATATCTCTGGGAAGGAGCAATGAGACATAGACCATCATTGATTTAAAAATGTATATGAGAAAGTTGAATTTGAAACTTGTATTTCATTAGGAAAATAAGACTGAAGAAGATAAACCAATCAAAGAAAAAATTAAGAGACCCAGTAGTTTTTGCCCCCCCCCCCCTTGCATTCCACACTTGCAGCCTTCGAAACAAAATGCAAGCTCAACAACAGAAAGGCACTCAAACACCAAAACTTAAGTTTGATAATATTTCAAAGGATACGATAATAGCACTTAACAATTTGTGCAATGATGGAATGAGATGTGTTATGAAGGCTGACAAGGGTGGGAGCATGCTTGTTACAGATACTGACAGTTATATAATGAAAATAGAGGACATGCTGAACACACCTGAGTTTTATTCTAAACATTCCTTTGAGGAGGTCAAAACTGCATACATAAAATGGAAAGATAAGCTAACCACAATGCTTAATGCAGAACTTGTTAGTGAAAACTTTTTTGAGTAGTTGAACCTCACCCTAAGTTGTCTTGTTTTTAGATTCGAAACCACATAAGAATAAGGAAGATCCATCTTACAGACCTGTTATTGCAAGCGGAGGTTCCATATCAGAGGCCACTGCCATATACATAGATTTTATTCTTCATCCTCTTGCTGAAAAGAGCTCACCTTTTATTTTAGATTCACTTGATTTTTTTAAGAAAAATAAAATAAGTCTATGTGAATGAACAAAGCATTTTTGTAAGTATTGACGTTGAAGTCCTATACACTGTGTTACCACACATACTGTATACTGTACTGAAGCAGCTACAGAGGCGTATAGCAGAAACAACAATAGTACACAACAGGAAACTGGATGCTTGGGAAAGCTAATAAACTTGGTGTTGAGTTACATTTTTTCAGTTTCAATGGCAAGGCTTACAAACAGATGAGGGGATAGCCATGGGAGCACCTATGGCCCCTAGCCTGGTCAATGTAGCCTTAGGCAAGTAGGAGGAGGAATTTGTACTGCAAAGTGAATACCAGAGTTTTATGACCAGCTACCTTCACTTTATTGGTGATGTATCTATAGTCTGGTAAGGTGAGACATTTAACCACACAGAGTTTATTCATTAAATCAATAATGCCACCTCCTTCCAGAAATGTACTACTTTCATCAGCTCAGAGTCAGTGCAGTTCCTTGATATGACTGTCAGTATTGATAAAGGCAGAGGAAAATTAATTAGGAACTTATACAGAAAACCAAGAATGAACTACTTACTTCACAGAGATAGTATGCATCCAGTAAAAACTAAGCACAATGTAGTAAAATCACAAGGCTATAGATTAGCATGCATTACCACAGATCTGGACCCTTTTCTCAAAAATATGAATGATCTTGAAAATGATTTCTTAACCAGAGGATACGAATCAAACATGTTACATATGATCCTGGATCTCATTAGAGATTCTAAAATGAACAATGTCCTTATGTGGAATAGGTCTTTTGGTAGAATTATGCAACGAGAAGACCCTAACTTAAAAGGACAGAAAAGTAAGGACAGCTGCATTCTAACTTACACCTGGGATTTCAATACAATTAAAGCCATTATTAAGGATAACTGGGCCATCCTCACTGACAATCATCACCTTGTAAAGGTTTAAGGAGGTCACCCTACCTTTATATATAAAAAGAGTAGAAGGTTCATAGGTAGGTACTAGGCTATCGGCCCTGGGGCCTGTACAAGCCCAGCCAAAAAGGTACCCTGTCTTTTGCCACCCAAGAAAATTATTTTCCTGTGCCACTGTCGAGCAGAGCTACAGAGGTGATTCCGGGGTGAATTTCCTATTTCCCATCCAATCATCAAGATTTTCCTTGAAGAGTGCTAATGAGGAGCTTCGTTTGATATAGATAGTTTATTCCAGAGTATGGAAGTCTCTGGGACAGGAATCTATCCCTCCGGCATGTTCTGTTTATTGTGGTGACAAGGTTTAGGTCCCTAGAGCGTGTAGCTCGGAGAGATTGGGATTTCTTTAAGTGGAGCATGTCCAACAGCTCTGGGTTTGACATAGCTTTGTAAGTTAGGCAGAGATCACCTCTGAGTAGGCGATATGCGACAAAGTAAAGCTGGAGTTTTTTGAGACGGTCTGCATAGGGCATCTTTTTGAGGCCGGTAATCCTCTTTGTGAGGTATTTCTGTGGCCTTTCCAGTTGTTGTAGATGTCTTGTGAGGTACATACCAAAAGGGGCATTGTACTCTATAATGGGTCTAATGAGTGATGAGTAGAGGGGAACAATGACCTCTTTTTTTCTGGATGAGAAACCTTTTGTGATGAGGTGTGCCACGTAGAAGGATTTCCTGACTACTGTGGTGATGTGATTATCAAAGGAGAGACTACTGTCCACCTGTGTCCCAAGGTCTCTTATCATACTTTTGGTGTTAAGTATACTACCGCCTATGTTGTAGTTCATGGGTACAGAGTTTTTACCAAAGGGGATGACAGTGCACTTTTGGCATTGAGCTTGAGGCCATGGCTTTGACACCAGGCATCTGTCTCAGTGAGGCCCTTTTGTAGGATGTCCACATCGTTAGGAGTTTTGATTATGGCTCCTAGTTTGCAGTCATCTGTGAACTTCATTAGCCAAAGACCTTCTGTGTTAGCCTGTACTTCAGAGAAGTAGATACCAAACAGGAGAGGACCCAGGACTGAACCCTGTAGTACTCCACTTGCACTGGTCTGAAGTCGGATTTGGAGTCTGCTACTTTCACAGTGTGGGTTCTGTCAGTGAGCCAGTTGGCAACCCATCTTGTGACATAGGGATTTATACCTAGTTTAGTGAGTTTATCTATAATTCCAGAGTGGGGGATGGTGTCGAAAGTCTTGGCAAGATCTAGATAGGCTGTGTGAACCACCTTACCCTTGTCTACGGCTTTGGTGACTGCTTCAAAGAAGTCTGTCAGGTTTAGGAGACATGATCTGCCTTTTACAAACCCGAACTGGGTGGGGTCCAGAGTTTGGAGATTACCAATGTCTTTGTTTATAAGTTCCATGATGATACATTCCATGGGCTTGCAGACCAGGCTCGTCAGGCTAATGGGGCGGTAGTTCCCAGGGTCTGTGGTGGCTCCCCCCTTGTGGAGTGGGATAACCATTGCTGTGCACCATTCAGCAGGCACAAAGTCTGATGAGGCTATGATTGAACATGGTACTTAGGTGGGGTGCCAGTTCGTTCTGTAGTTCGTGTAGAATGCAGCATGGGATGTTGCCTGGTCCCATGGATACTGTGTTCTTCGCTTTGGAGAATGTGGTTTTTTACCTGTGCAGCCGTGATTACAGGAACTTTGCATTCTTCTGGTATAGAGATGGGCTCTTTAGGGGGTGAGAGGTGAAAGTTAGCACTGAACCTGTCTGCCAAGATGTTGGCAATATCAGTTGGGTCTGTATATTTAGTGCCATTGTGCTGTAACTCAGAGCAGATCTCAGTGTTGCCATTGAGATTCTTGACATAGCTATAGAATGCTTTGTGGTTGTCTTTAGAATCAGTGGTGATTTTGTTTTCGTAACTAGCTTTGGAGGATTTTATCATGGATCGCAGCTTCTTACTGAGGCTGACCAGGAGCTCCTTCACTCGTGGGATTTTACTCTCTTTTCCAACAGTTTTCCTTCTGTTGTACAGTTTGTTTATGGCAGGGGACCACCAGATTGGCCTCCTTTGTTTGGAGGATAGCGTCTTGGTTCTGTTAGGGATAGCATGATCCATGCACTCATGTAAGTGCTTATAAAGTGCAATTGTGTAGGATTCAGTAGTCGTAACTGTATTGTCCATCTGCATGGGTGTCATGAAGTTCACCACTTCTGTCTTAAGAAGCATGAAGTTGGCTTTGGAGAAATTTTTTACCATGATTTCCTTAATGGGGGGCTGGGGGCAGGATGTGGATATCTAGAGTAATTAGCTTATGGTCAGATCGGACCAATGAGGCGTTGACTTCAGGTGTGGAACACCGGTCACTCATGTTGGTAATGACTAGATGTAGGATATTGTTGCCCCTGGTGGGGGTGTGGATAAGTTGATCCAGGGCATTGGAGTTTATGAATTCCAGAAAGCGTTGAGTGAAGGAGTTGGTACATGAGTAGTTTTCCCAGTTAATGGTGGGGTAGTTGATATCACCCATTATTAGGGTGTTTGGTTGAACCCTAATATTTTCCAGCACATCAAGAAAAGAGGAGTGGGAATCCTGGGGCATGGTGGGTGATCTGTAGCAGACTACAATTTGGATTACAGTTTTGCCCAGAGTTAGTTGCACTTGGATAACCTCGGCTGCATTATGCTGAGCAACTAGTGTGGAGGTGTGGATATCCTTAATGAATATGGACACACCTCCGCCTTTGGTGTTCCGGTCCAGGTTACATGGCTGAAAATTGTGGTATGAGTTATAGCCTGGTAGTGTAGGGGTCCTCTCTGGAGCCTTGAACCAGGTCTGAGTCACTGCACAGATATTAATGTTCTCCACTTTAAGGAGTGCCTCGAGTGACTGCATTTTGAGATTTAGACTTCTAGCATTGAGTAGCATCACCCTCAGTTTTTGCTTGCCTGTTCCTGTTACGGTGGTGAATTTGTCATTTGAACCGTGCCTAAAAAGGTACTATAGGGGCGGCAAGAACGTTAGCCAGTATCCAGAATCCCAGGGGTGACAGGTGCAGGCCATCTCTGGCAAAACATCGTGGTCCGTCGACCATGTCATCCCAGGCAGACAGATACTGGATCCCTTTAGAATGGCACCAGAAGCTTAGCCATTTGTTGAAGTCAATCATTTTGTCCTTGTACTGCGGCATCATTCTGGGTGATGGCAGAATGCTACTCAGGGCTAGGGTCATACCTGCCTGGGCTACAAGACCGGAGAGCTCTTACATGTCTCTTTTCATGTAGTCCAGGGAGGTACATCTCAGGTCATTCACACCAACATGGACAATGACAGAGTCATATTTGTACTTGCTATGGAGTGAACTGAGTGCGTGGGTTATGTGGCAGATCCTGGCACCCGACAGGCAGCTGACAGTAACCTTCTCCTTGATTAGCCTGGTGAGTGGGACATCAGTGTGCCTGACTATTGAGTCACCTATGACTAGTGTGTTGGGTACATTGTTTTGCCTTATTGGCTGTGGTTGAGTGGCACACTGAGTCTGCAGGCTATGTGTCATTTGGGTTGTGTTGGGGGGTGGAGGTTGCTTGCATTTCTGCTTTGGAGGTCTCTGTTGCTTGAGCAGATTATTACTAAGAGCCTCTGCAAATGTTTTTGTGTTTCTATGTGTGGATTTTGGTGGTGTAGATTTAGTGAGACTATGTGATGAGTGTGGTGTGGTGCAAGTGTTTACCTTCTCCTCTTGACTGTCAAGTTCAGTCTTGATTGGAGAGAGCTTTACCTCCAGTTTGGCTAGATAAGTGCATCTCTCACAGATTGTAGTGTTGGGTGGTAGGAGGAGAGGGTTGTCTGTGTACATGAGGCAATTTCTACATTGCCCCAAGATGCCCAGATTCATCAGATAGACAGGAGAGAACACTGGGAGCTGACCTTTGGACATGCCTGAATATTTTTTTTTTCCTCTAGATAAGTGAGGAAAGTGAGTACAAGAGCTGTTTTTCTCTAAGCAAGTGAGTAAAGTAAGTACCAAAACTGTTTTCCTCTAGGTAATGAGGAAGGTTGAGTGCTGTAGTAATTAATAGGTTATTTAGTGCTTACAAGTTCTGAACAAGTGCTGATCACGAATAAGCAAATTCAAGTGCTAAAACTAAAAATCTGTATCTGGACTAAACTAGTTACAGGAATGGAGGGAAACAAGTGCAAATGTGGGCTTTTAAATCAGAAGGTTGAGAGAGATGGAAAAACTGCCCAAATGGCCAATAACTACAATTTCTAAGCCAGAACCACTCCTTATGTGGTAGGTAGGTTACCTAGTGCTTACCACTCCCACTGATAAGCTAGAAGGCTTCCCTCCAACACAGAAAGCTTATGTAGGTAAGTGGAAAAGAAAAATAAGGAACACCGGGATGACATGAGCACTAAAATCTGTGGGCCATCTAACTGCACTTTCTGTGAGTACTCATTTGAGTGCACCTATCTTAAAAAGATGGTGAAAACTTCAGCAGGCGGTAACTGTAATACTGAAAAATTGTATATAGGGTCATGTGTAATTACTGCCCTGCATATTATGTGGGTAAGACTATGAATAAACTGAAAAGGAGGATTTCAGGTCATCTTTCTGACATCAGACATAAATGTCAGTAGAATGCCTTATCCAAACACTTATTACAACACCTCAGACATTCTGGTTTTAAATGTATCATTCTGGACTGTGTGGAGATGGACGAGCTTGAAGGGGGTGTCAAGGGTGTCTTGGAGAAAAAATAATTATACTAGCAGTTGAAATTAAGTGCATTCAGAAAACCAGGACTTAACTACTATTGCTCTATTAACGGTGCTGCGGTAGCGTTGTCGCCTCACAGTAAGACGCTGTCCGGTTCGATTCTCAGCTAGACCGTCTTCTGCGTGGAGACATGTGTAAAAGGGCGTACCTTCGTTGAAGGTTGTGCATCAGGCCTGGCAAGCCAGTACGTAAAAATCAACTGCCAATCATTAGCGGACCGGAGTTCCGCTGTGGCGACCCCTAACCGGGAAAAAGCTGAAAGACACAAACAAGCTCTATTAAGAATGTGTTGAATTTGCATAAGTTGCCACACAATGTGTAAAGGTTTTTAAGTAATCTTTTGAGGAATAGTTTTATGTACTGAAAATATAATAAATATTAATAAAAATGATGTGTAGAATGTGTATAAAATAAATATATATATGTTTAGTTACTTTACTCTCAATTCTGCTTTGATTAGGTTTATTGCATCACACCAGAGACTTAAATAGTAAATTCAAAACACACATTTTTTCATGTCGCTATTACCATGTAGTATTGCTATAGTTCCCCCACTTACCATACTGGTGGACACTCATGTACACTAATGCACACACACACATACCTGCACACTTTTATGCATTACTAGTTTACTTAATCCACTGATCCACGGTTTTGTGTATTTTTTTGTGTGTTCTTTCTACTAGTTTTCATTGTATCAACATGTTTTAGGGCTGTAAACAGAAAACTGTCATGATAGTTTTTTTTGTTTTTTTTTTTTTTGCAAAGAATTGACATTTTTCTGAGCTGTTATAACTTAGTTTATTATGCACACTATACATGTGGATGGATATTTACTAGATATTGTTAGACAGATGTATTTTTGTATTTATAGTGTATTAGTTTGAGTATGTTTATGATTAGATAGCTATGTGTTTTTTTCTTGATTTTAGTTCTTATCCCAGACTTGATGAAAGCTTTATTGCATTAGTTGACAGAAAGCAATTTTAGTTAAAAGTCTTTTTTAGGTATATTTTTATGTGCTTCTTATGCTTTTCTTGATCTTGGAATGTGGGTTGGAAATACATAGGTAGTGTTTTCCTTAACTAGGATTTAGTTTGATCTTATCAGTAGTAGTGTGTGGGGGTGGGTACTTGCTGTTTATATTGCTTGCCCTGAACAGGCTGGTTTAAAAATAAACAATATGTGTACTGTCCACACCTACTTCTAAGTATATAAAAGCTGATATGTTTAACATTGTTAAAATATTTCAGATTTTTTGTTACTGAGGATCACTTGTCTGTGATGAATAAAGGTTTGTTGCTTTGGCACACTACCTGGGTTTCATGATTTTTGGAAGTTATTGTGACTGAGCTCATCAATGAAGTTTTAAGACCACTAGTTTCTCAGTTTTTAATTTTTTCCTCAGCACTCCTGGTTGTGTGGTTTGAACTAGATAGATTCCTGTGCTCATTAATTTTTTTATGTATTCAAGTACATCCCTACCACAATTCATAGGTTCATAGGTTCATACTAGGCTATCTGCCCTAGGGCATTTATAAGCCTAGCCAGAATGTGTTTGGCTTTCGCCACCCATTTTAAATTAATTTTGCTATGCCCTTTTTTTGAGGTTAGTATACTGTGCCTCTGTCTAACAGTGACACAGAAGTCATACCCGGGGTAAACCTACGATCTCCCATCCACTCATTAAGATTCCTCTTGAAGAGAGTCAATGAGGGACTCTGCCTAACCTGGACTGGGATTTTATTCCAGAGTGAAGGGAGCCTCTGGGTTATGAATATGTCCCTCCAGCATGTCCTATTTATTTCAGTGCGGAGGTTCAAGTCTCTCGAGCGTGTAGCTCGATAAGATTTGGATTTTCTGAGGTGCAGCATGTCCATTAATTCCGGGTTGGACATGGCTTTATACGTCAGGCACAGATCGCCTCTGAACAGGCGGTATGCCACTGAGTAGAGCTGGAGTTTCTTTAACCGGGCAGCATATGGCATCTGTTTGAGCCCTTTGATCCTCTTGGTGAGGTACTTTTGGGGTCTTTCCAGTTGCTGCAGGTGTCTGGTAAGGTACATCCCAAAAGGGGCATTGTACTCAATTATGGGCCTGATGAGGGATGAGTAAAGAGGCACGATGACCTCCCCTGATCTAGATGTGAATCCCTTCATGATTAGGTGGGCTATATAAAATGTTTTTCTAACCACTTTGGCCACGTGGTTGTCAAATGAGAGATTGCTATCAACTTGGGTCCCCAGGTCCCTAATTACTTCTTCTGTACTTAATGGATTACCACCTATGTGGTAATTTGTGGGCACTTTGTTTTTGCCAAAGGGGATGACTATACACTTTTTGGCGTTTAGCTTGAGGCCATGGCTCTGGCACCAGTTGTCTGTTTCTATGAGGCCCTTTTGGAGGATGCTTGTGTCGGCTGGAGAGTCGATTATGGCGCCCAGTTTGCAGTCATCTGCGAACTTGGTCAGCCACAGTCCTTCCGTGTTGGCCTGTACCTCCGAGAAATATATACTGAACAAAAGAGGTCCCAGGACTGAGCCTTGTGGGACGCCACTTGTAACTGGTTTGGAGTCTGACATGGCTCCAGAAATTCTAACCATGTGGGTTCTGTCCTTGAGCCAGTTTGCAACCCATCTAGTGACATAGGGGTTTATATTTAAGCTGCTGAGCTTATCTATAATGCCCGAGTGGGGTATTGTATCGAAGGCTTTTGCGAGGTCCAGGTAGGCTGTGTGGACCACCTTCCCCTCGTCAATGGCCTTGGTGACTGTTTCAAAGATTCTAGTCCCTTAGAAAGATTATAGTAGGCGTACGTGTAATCTACACTTTTTGGTAACCTTTATGAATCCCCCCTTGAAATTTAAGGCCACAAGAAAATCAGTATGAAAACTAAAATTAGAAGTAAGAAGATATGAGTTATACTAGTATTGTCTGTCACTCAGGATGGTGTACATTTAGTGTAGGTGTCACTGAATCCCAGGGTGAGACTTTGTTTTTTTTTTTTTCTTTTATTTCCATGGTTATGACAGTGTTGCTTTTTAAGCTGGTCTTTATATTTTATTGATTTAAAATGCTCAGGAGGATTTCCAGATACAAGTCCACTTTCTCCTTGGTTAGGAATGCCTTTTGCAAGGAAGTGTCTAGAAGGCATCCTAGAAACTCAGTCCTTTGAGAAGGAATTAAGTAGGATTTTTGACAGTTAATCTGAAAACCTAAGTGAGAAGGAGTTTTGTAACCAATGAAAGGTACTCTTGACACCTGGAAAAAACATTCTGCAAAGATAAGTAAGTCAACTAAATAAGGAAATATGTGAATGCTCTGCAGTCTGCAATGAGCTATCACTGGAGCTAGACATTTTGTAAACACCCTTGAAGTGATAGACATCCCAAAATGTAATCCAGAGAACTGATAATGTGATCCTGACACAGAAAATTTGGGGAAACCTTGGAACTCTGCAGCAACAGAGATGGGATGATAAGCATCTCTCAAGTCTAGAGTTGTGACGAAGCCCAGAAGAGGAGTGAGAGGTTACAGACTCTGTAAAGCAACATCTTGAACGTTGGTACTTTCATAAACAAGTGTAGAAGTGATACATCAAGTATTGATCTCCATGAAGGGTCCCTCTTTGGTACCAGAAACATTCCCCCCCTTGGTATTGAGGCACTGGTCATATGAACCCAGTGAAAACATATGATGAAGAACCTGGGGAACATTTTCTTTCTGGTTTGGAAAAGGAGATATGTATATCCAGTGCCATTTGTGAACCTCCTGAACTACTCTCAAATCCATTTGTCTGAAGCAATCTGTTGCCAAAGAAGAAGATTGAAAACCATTTTTGGGGATAGATTTGAAGGGAAACAGATGGAGAAGAGGAAGGAAGAATGCTGGCATAGTCATTCGGAGGTACAGGCTTGTCCCTTTTTTCCTGAAAGGATTCCCGTTTTAGTTGGACTCCTACTGTAATTTCTTTTTATATCCTTGTCTGCTAGAAGCTTACTGTGATTGCTTGCCTTGCTTTTTGTTAAAAAAAAAAAAAAAAAGAAAGAACCTGTGTTTTCGGAAGATTTAGAAAAAGGGAGCTGAAATATCTTAGCAACTACGGATCAGTTTGTCTCTTTCATCAATCTGTTTGAGTACCTAAGTAGTAGAAGGACCAAATAAAACCTCCCTTTTCCAAAGGAGAATTCAAAGTTTCTGATTTTACTTCTTCAAAAGAATTCTGATTACATACCCGGCAAAACATCTCATCACAGTAGCAGTAACTGTAGCCCTTGTTACAGAGTCAGCACAGTCATACCTGCTCTTTAATAAATGTTTAGACATGAGAGCATGTAGCAATAATAGGATTCAGAAGGGACCTACCTGCTGAGGGTAATGTGGCAAAAAAGTCTCAAACTGTCTACATAAGAACACATGCACTACACATATGAGCCTGGTAACTGACTATTAAGTCTGGCGTTACCATGAAACCCAGAAGAGGAGTGATAGGTAATAGACTCTGTAGGTCAACATCTTGAACTTTCTGATCAAGTAACTGAGACATTAATGAGGTGATGTTATGCAATACAATAAATAAATAAAATAAATAAATAAATAAAAGTGCCCTCATAACCCGGATACTGGTGAGGACATAAATATCTCTAATGTCTGTCTGCATGACAGCCCATTAACTTGTGTCTCGACCCTAGTGAATCTGTGGACTCTACCATCAGGGAATAAATGGGCTTCAGTCTAGTAGGAGAAGGTGTGATGACTGGCAAGTAGTGGGGGAGCTCCTAGGGAAAATAACTCTGTTCATGCTTGGATACTGGGGATGGTCAGGAGAATCTGATTGATTGTTTTAAGTACTTGGAGAAAGGATATGACTGCATAGCTTAAAATTACTTGTGGTGGATGTTATAAAACTGCAGTATTTCTACATAACTGCTATGTGTTATGGTCCTTGTATTTGTGAATCAAAAGTTGTGCCTGCATTCTTCACTTTAGATTGAATATATTCATGGTGAATGTGCAAATCTGCCTGTGTAACACTTATTGTTCTGTTAATTCTTTAAGTGATTTGGAGTAGTCTGGAATTGATGTTGCACAATATTAATGCACTGATTCCTGTACTCAAAAGTATTTCACCTCCATTTGCATACCATGTGACTTTGAGGAAGCTGTGATTGATGATCACATCTGTTTGCGTTGGTACAAATACTTAGTTCCTGCATCCCACTCATAATGTATGAATTAGAATAGTGGGTTAAAGCTTTTTCCTGGGTCAGGTGTGTGGGGTTTGAACCTGTTTCCCCCCTATTTTGCTTTATTCAGGAAGTTCGGTGTGCATGTTTAAGGCAGTGAGGTGCAGTTGCTGTTTTTACACAGTTTAATTCCCTCACTTCTCATTTGCCTTCTGTGTGATCTTGAACAAAATTTTTAACCAAACTGTGCTTTGTGGCAACTGGAAATTTGAACTAGGCTCCTCAATGGTTCCCTGGACTGCAAGCTTAGTAATCAACTATGACTGAGAATAGTTATGATGTAAAGGAAGAAAATTGATTGTAGTAGACATCATCATCATCACGTGAGCCATCTTCTTGGGATATGATCCTTGGCTTCCTTTCTGTGTTGACAGTGTGTTTATTATTTAGCTGTGAATAAACTGGACAGCATGAAGTCTGTGAGCTTATAGTTAATATTTTAACTCTAAATACACTTTTAATTAAGCTTGTTTTCTGTAGGCATGCAGTTGTGAAATGCACTTTGTTTAGGCTACAACAGTTTGTCTAGCACTTAGTGCAGATGGGTAAGGCTATGAGGTGTTAAAAGATCTGCTTTCTGTAGTACAGAATTTGATTCCCTCAGTCTTTGCTTGCATTCTATGAGTCCCTAACCAATTTACTTCACCAGACAATATTCCGTTGTTGCTCCTGAAAGGGACATTTCTGTCATGTAGGCTGTCCTAGTTTGTTAGCAAATGTTACATATTTGTGTTTTGAATTCCTGCACCTTTCACATAGACCCTAATTAGTGTTTCTTTATATGCTGTTTGGTTATTTATGGGTTGCCAGATGCATTTTCACTGAATGTGAGTTTCAAGGAAAGAGAAGTTTACTGTTTCTAATGCTAAATGTTTTCACTATAAAATATTTCCCGCCAATTCGGTTACCTGTACCTTGTATATTAAAGAAACCTCTTCAGTTTAAAATCCCGAATAGGAAACACACTCGATAGTGCCCCACTGTTCAAAGCTACTCTAAGAGCTGGCAGTTTGTGCAGAGGGTTGACCACTGCAGGTCATTTAATACTATGCTACCAAACACTCTCACTTAGACCCTTAAGTGATTCTTCCCTACTCCTTCCCATCTACTAAGGATTGGTTATAATGAATAGGTGCTTCCCTGTCATCTCTGTTTCTGGCCTGGTGGATATTGGTGTCCTGAGGCAGTGTAGTAACTGCCTCATGTTCACTGACAATCAT
The DNA here is from genome assembly GCF_019279795.1 of Protopterus annectens. Lineage (NCBI taxonomy): Eukaryota > Metazoa > Chordata > Ceratodontiformes > Protopteridae > Protopterus > Protopterus annectens. Next base: position 853,054,542 of record NC_056739.1, on the reverse strand, counting down.
TTAATTTTAGAGTATACAAACACAATGTGTGAGAGATATAGATACACAATATCATTGGAGGCAAAGCACTCACATACACACATGAAAGATGCAAACCAGGTAATTGGTGTTACATCCAAAACATTCACTACCAACACTAAGGCACAAACACATAGACCCAGATATGCAGAGGTACTCACTTCTAATCTACCCAAACCTCCAAGGCCTCCTAAAAGCTTCTCTCAGTGACCCTGCTCACACTCAAAAAAGACAATACCCCACACAACATATAACTCTGAAAATCGTAGTATTCCTAATTCCAAGCCCATAAGGCAATACACCACACAGCCAAACATTCTAGTTATTGAGGATTCTATTGTAAAACATAATGGTGGCCCCCTTACCAGGCTAAACAAGGAGAAGATCACAGTGAGCTGTCTATCTGGAGCCAAAATCCACCAGATCATGGATGCACTTAGGTCTTTAAACCACAAGCACCAGTATGACACGGTCATAGTCCATGTGGGCGTAAACTACCTAAGATGTACCTCACTAAACTACATAAAGAGAGACTTGATGGAGCTCTCTGAATATGTGTCCCAGGGGGTTATGAATCTAGCCTTGAGTAGCATCCTACCTTCACCTATGACGATGCCACAGTACCAGCAAAAAATGATTGACTTCAACAATTGGGTTAGGTTCTGGTGTCACAACAAGTGGATCCAATGTTTGTCAGCCTGGGGAGACATGATTGACAAACCACGATGCTTTGTCAGAAATGGTTTGCACTTCTCACCACTTTTCTTCCGGATACCGGCAAAAACTTTATCTATCCCCATAGTGCCTTTTTTTAGGCTGGGCCAAGCTGTTAAACCTTCCATCACAACACAAATCACTCATGACTACCTAAAGGTACTGCTGCCCAATACTAGGAGTTAAAATAAAAAAATCTGCACTTCCTGGAGACACTCCTCATTCCTGAGAAAGCAGACATATGTGCAATCATGGAAATGTGGTTCAGAACCATAGAAAGCACCCCAGCTATCAAAGGCTACAATGCTTTTCATACATTTTGATCCCCCTCAGCTCAGGGTAAAACAAAGGGAGGAGGTGTCTCAGTGTTCATAAAGGACAAGTACACTGCTAGACTGGTCTAACAAAATGACTTGCTTGAGCTGCTCCATGCCCAGCTAACCATAGGTGCAATCCCCCTATCATATCCTTGCTAACTACAGATGCCTTAACATGAGTCTGGAAAACCACACCTCCAACCTAAACCTACTTGAATCTGTTAACATTCTGTCTAACACCATACCTATGGGTAACTTCAATTACCCCTCCATAAACTGTGAGACCTGTATGACTCATAATTCCATTGCTCAGAGGCTTTTGGACTTTGTTAATGCAAACACCCTGAAGCAACTAGTTAGCTTCCCATCCAGAGGTACAAATATCCTAGACATAGTTCTTGCGAACAAGGGGGGGATACTGCTGCCCCCCATGCATTAGCTGTCCCTGGTAAGCACAAAATGATTTCCTTTAGTATTAAAACTAACCTTGAACCCCCATCAAACTCAAAACCTGTTAAGAACTTTACTAAGACCAGTTACGTCAAACTAACTGACAGCTTACTAAACTTCCATGCCCCACCGAACCTGGATGACACTGAGGCCTACTCCTAGCTGTACACAAAAGCACTGTACAATCCCATTGATAGCTTCATAGAGGAGGCAGTACCTGTCTGGGTCAAACCTATGATTGCTAGCAAACATAAACCACCCTAGTGGACCCCTAGCATAAACAGGCTATTCAACAAAAGTAAAAAATCCTCTCCAAAGCCAAGAAGAAACAGACAGAACAGTGTAAAAAGTCACTCACCTGTCTAAGCAAACAAATTAGAGAGCTGGTCAAATCTGCCAAACTGTGAGGCAAAGATAGACTCCCAGGTGAAAGTTAACCACAAAGCTTTTTTTTTATTATGTTCGTAACCTCAGGGGAAATGCTCAGCAATATGCCAAGTTAATCATAAATGGGAACACTTACATCCAGCCTGAAACTATAACAAACCTGCTGGCTGACAAGTTCATTTCAAACTTCTCCCCCACATCACCTTGTACCATACCCAAAGAAATACCCATAACCATCCCCCTACCAGTTATTACGAGGGAATAGATCCTTACTGAGCTCACGAAAACAAAAACAGAGCCTTCGTGGGTCTCGACAACATTCCAGGATGCTTATTAAACAGATTAAAACAGAAATTATCAGGGCAACTAGCAACTCTCTTTAACCACAGCCTCCAGATGGACTTTGTTCCAGAGGAATACGGGACTGCAACAGTCATTCTTCTGCACAAGGGAGGCCCATCAACTGACCCAGGAGACTACAGACTCATAAGCTTGACCAGTCTTATCTACAAGGTCATGGAGATAATTGTCATGGACATGATCAATAATGACATAAGAACTCTCCAGACATTGGTCCAGATCCAATTTGGCTTTGTCATAGGGAGGTCTTGCCTGCTCAGGCTGGTGGACGTCTTCGAGAAAGTCACATGGGCCATGGTTGAGGGTAAAATGGTACACTCCCCTTATCTAGACCTAGCCAAAACTTTTGACACAATCCCCCACTCAGGGATCATAGATAAACTTACAGAATTAGGCATAAGCCCCTACATCATCAGATGGATAGCAAACTGGCTCACTGACAGAACACATGTTGTCCAGATAGGTGAATCCACCTCCAATAAGAAACCTGTTACTAGCAGTGTCCCACAGGGCTCAGTGCTGGGAACCCTCCTGTTTGGTATAAACTTCTCTGAAGTGAAGGCCAATGTTGGGTGCCTCTGGCTCACCAAGTTCGCTGATGACTGTAAGATGGGAGCAATCATTGAATCCCCAAACAATGTGACATCCTATAAACAGTCCTAAAAATGACAAACTACTGGTGCCAAAACCACATTCTTGACTAAATGCTAAAAAATGCTTAATCATGCTCTTTGGTAAATCAGATATCCCTGCAAATTATAATATTGATAGCACACTCCTAAAAGTAGACCCAGTGGTGAGGGACCTAGGAACACAGATAGACAGTAACCTAAAATTTGACCACCAGGTAGCTTCGGTAGGGAGGAAATCCTTCTGTGTGGCTCAACTTATAAGTAAAGGTGTGGCATCAAGATCACAGGGAGTCATAGTGCCATTGTACTCGGCCTTCATACAATGTTCCCTTCTGCATGTACTTAACCAAGCACTTACACCAATTGGAGCATTCCCAGAGGTTTCACACTAGAGTAAGGCACATGTCTTATGTGGAATGAATAAAGGCCCTATCCCTTTACTCCATCTCATATTGTTTATCAAGGGGTGATTTATGCCTGACCTACAAGGCATTCTCTGATCCAGCCCTGATGAAAATGTTACATATTTGCAAGAAAAATTATACAAGGGTTACATGTTCCATGAACATGAACCTTATTTGTGAGTCTAATAGAACTTATTGGGATACAGATTCATATACCAAAGACTACCACAGCTATAGAATAAACTTCCCATATTTGTAAAACAAAGCCTGTCCCTCACTCTCTTCAAAAAGAATTTGGATAAATGGATGAGGAACCATAAATTCACTCGTGGGGTACTGCTCACATCCCTTATGGACAGAGGCAGCCTGTAAAATGACTCAGTGCTCCAAAACCCAAAGACCCACAACCCTGATATTACGGGTCCCCTACAGAATTTCAAAGCTTAAAACTTTGAAATTCATGTGATCGAAGACAATATGATCGAAGTTTTAAAACTTTGAAATCCTGAACGGAGATCGGCATTCAGCACGGAATAGGAGATTTCCCTTTTCCTCACTATAGTGCGATCTCGGAGTTTATATATTTAAGTAGCAGGGGGGGGCACACGGGGGCTTGCCCTCCCTGCAAAAACATGTTTTCTGATGTGTTGACTGCTTTTTTTTGGGGGGGGGGGGTCTTAATTTCAAGAGTCCAAGATCTCGAGATTCTGAACTCGATATTCTGAAACTTGAGATTGTGGTATTTCGAAATTAAGAAGTGGAACCGATATTACCCCATCCCATATCTGAGGAATTAAGACATAATACCATTAAATACTGGGTATTATTGGCTAGGCTTGTAAAGGTTCTTGTACCATTAGTCTAGTAATCATGTATGAACCTGTGAACCTTTAGAAAATTGGCAGTGTTTTTGCTGTAAAATTTGAAATAAAACATTTAAATAAAATCCAAATATCTGTGATTTCTGCATTTAATTAAAAACTGTTATTCTTTCTGCAGTTAGTGCAGAGGACTGAAGGTCAGACTTGTTAATGGCCTGCTTCACGTGCCAGTGGTGCAGGGCTTGAATCTTTTCAATTTTGTTTACCTACTTTACTAGTCACTTAATATGCACACTGATAGGTTTGAACAGTGATGTATGATAATTGGGGAGAGACAGCCAAGTAATGTGATACTGGTATAGCTGACAGGGGCCTGGTTAATTACCCTGCACAGGGCCCCAACTAACCATGACTCGTCTCTGCTGACTCTGGAGGTGTATGCTGCAACAGTATAACATTATCATACATTCAGGTATATCAGACTTGTACTGAATGGTGTTACAAATTGTGTAAGTGTCCTGCAAGGAAATAAGCCCCCCAAAACACTATATGCTGTATGCAGTAATATTTCTTATTTTTCTATGAGCTGTGCATTGTTGAACAAAAGCCTCTGCAGTATCTATTTTAATTGTTTTCCTTTATTCATTGCAATACAGAATGGATTCATTTGTTTATAGGACTGGAATTTCTAATATAGTCTAAACATGCTGCATTTTAGTAATATATTTTTGCAGTGCCTTCTTTACAGCTTCCAGCAGCTGTGTAGGGGTGGACATTTGCTAGGTCACATAGTCTGCATTATTTGGGGTGATGATTAGAACTATCTGATCTTCATCATCCCTTATGCAGTCATTGTTGCATATTACTTTGATATAGTTGCCTCTACAAATATGGATTGTAAAGGATTTCTGCATTTAATTAAAAACTGTTATTCTTTCTGCAGTTAGTGCAGAGGACTGAAGGTCAGACTTGTTAATGGCCTGCTTCACGTGCCAGTGGTGCAGGGCTTGAATCTTTCCAATTTTGTTTACCTACTTTACTAGTCACTTAACCAGTCAGTGCTTCGGGGTAATTGGGAATTTGGGATAGGCTTCTTAATGGTCTCCTCGACTGCATGTCTAGTAACTAACTATGAAGGTGTGGTATTTTTTCTCCTGGTGCATAGCTGATCTAGTATAGGAAATGTTATAAAAATATCATCATCACACCAATGTTTTAATGCAATAAAGGCCATTTATTCTTTAAGTGCAGCAAGCACTGCATTTGTATATGAATAACTGAAATGAAAAGTAGTTTGCCAACAGCAAACTCTGCATTAGTAATAGTTCTGTTTAATGTGGAATTATTCAGATGGCATTTACTTCTGAAGAGACTATGCATAGTAACTTAGCATATATTACCAGGTGGTTAATAAGTGTTATGCTATCATCATAAATACTGCTTTACTTAAACTGTGCTACATATGGCTGGATCTCATGATGTGATGTTAATGATCCTAATATAATTTCATGTAGCTAATCCAAAGCTGTGGATCAGCAATGATCTGCATGTCATTGTAGTGAATGCAATTCAGGGACATGCAAATTAGCTGATACTGAGGTATTTCCTCATTGTGGCAAACATATCTGAGTATCACAGAATACTGCATTATGGAAGCAGGCCTTTCTACTGCAAGCTGTAAGGCTTGGTTTAGGCCCTTTAATGAATCCCCAGGAGACTCAAACAAATTTTGCTGTAATAAAAAATATAATTTAAAACAATTAGGAAGGTGAATCTAAAAGAACACATGCATTTATGCATGGTCCTAAAATGTGTGCTGTAGGAAAAAACAACCCAGGACCCAAAGTATACTTAATCTGTCACTGTTTAAACAACAAAGATAGCCTGTGATGACCACTTGGATGATGGCCTCCTATGACCAGGTTTAGCCTGATGGGAAATGAATGAGCCAATTTGGACATGGAGGGTGATAGTTTGCAAACACAGGGAAACAAAGATATATTCAAAATGTCTGCCAGAACAGCTGTTTTTCCATGCTCTTGTTGCTAATACCTTTTTATATGTTAGCTTGTACATCTGTTATATAATATTTAGGTTGTCTTTGTAATATAGTAAATGTAAGTTTGGTAATGCTATACATCCTCCGTTTCCATATTTATTTAATGTATTTACTTAGTATAAGGTTGCTTCTGCCAAGTAGTTATGCCACCTGTATATTATGGTGCTGGTATTTTATTATCAATCATTACTGGCTGTCCTTTATGTTTAGAAAATTATTTGGTTTGTTAACGTCTGCTGTCAGCTGACCCTTTTTAGCTTTTACCTGAGCTCACCAAGCAGAATATAAAGTATCTTAAACAATGAAATAATAAAATGGGTTGATACAAACTTAGCACACAGAAATACATTTGTACAATTTGTGATAATTTAACATGGTGCTGCGGTAGCGTTGTCACCTCACAGTAAGACGTTGTCCTGTTCGATTCTCAGCTAGAGCGTCTTCTGTGTGTAGACATGCGTGAATGGGCATACCTTCATTGAAGGCTGTGCGTCAGGACTGGCAACTCGGCACGTAAAAATCTACTGCCAATCATTAGCGGACCGGAGTTCCGCTGTTGTGACTCCTAACTGGGAAAAGCCGAAAGACACAACAACAACAACAATGTAGATAAATTGTAGACTAACACAAATTTCACAACACAGACACATCTGTACAGTCAGTGAACATACAGTAAAATATCACAGCTTAGTAGCAGTAATACAATCTGTGACATCAGTATTATTAAATGAGATACAAACCTGTATTACAGTTGATTTCTACAGTGTTGTATTTGTATAGAAATGACAGAACTAGCCATTGCCTTGGAAACAATTACATCTAGAGTCTGCCTGGAGAGGTGTTCTTTTAGAGCATCTGTTATCCTTAAATTGCTTAATATTCTCTTGGCTTTAATATCAGTAGGTAAGCGATTCCAGGTAGTTGGTCCTAATCTTGAGAAGGCCTTTTCACCCACCATAGTTTTAAATGGTGAGTGAACCTGACATAGGCCGTGGCTTGAGAGGTTCTGAGTTCATAACTCTTGTCTTGTAGTGTTATTTTTTTAAGTCATAGACTGTGGCTTCAGAGACTTATATCTTGTATTGGTAATTTTTATTTTAAAGGGGAGCAGTAACCATCATTTAACATTTTAAAGATGAGAAAACTTAGCAGATATAATGCCTTATTAGAAACAGAGCCATTTAGCATTTTCAAGCAATTTGCAAAAGTACACCATATGATCTGCTGAAAGGGCAAATCTACAGAGTTTGTTGTCCGCAACCTGCATTCTTTGGGTATTATCGACTGAATGGACATCAGAAATTGGCAGTCATATTCCAATCTGGATATTAGAATGTTTAAGCAATTGCTATATGAGTGACCCAAGAAAACAAATGAGTGTGTTTAGAACAAAGTTTTAATTGGGCAAGGATTTTATTGATTATATCACTAACATGTCAAACAGATGCACTGCTGCAACTGTTGGACATTCATTAGTTAAATTTGAGCACAAAACAGTCACCTTCAAGCTGGCACTAACACCAGAACTCACAAAGGGCGAAATCAGACTAAAAAACTTCACCAAGGCAACTATACCCTCCTAAGTGAAGGTATAAATGCATTCCAAGCCCCACCCCAAGGTGGAAGTGGTAACTTAGCTGAAGCTTACACTAAAACCCTGTAAATCACTTTCATAAGTGTATAAACTCGTCTGTACCAGAAAGAATCAAAGTTACAGCCTCAAGTAAAAGCAAGCTGCCATGGTGGACAACCAGCATCAAAAACTTTACAATAAACTCATAATATTGCTATCCAAGTAAACAAAGGCAAGGCTCAATTTACAATTTAAATAGTCCCAAGCTGATGACATCATGGATCTCCTATTATCCAAATTCAGCAAGTTGTTGTTGTTGTCTTTCGGCTTTTCCCGGTTAGGGGTCGCCACAGCGGAACTCCGGTCCGCTAATGATTGGCAGTAGATTTTCACGAACGCCGAGGTACCAGCTTGACTTCCAACCTTCAATGAAGGCACGCCCATTTACGGATGTCTTTCGAATGCCCACCCAACCGCGGGGAGGACATGCAGACTCCACACAGAAGGCACTTCCCGCACTCCAGCTGAGAATCGACCAGGAGAACCTCTTGCTGTGAGGCAACAACGCTACCGCTGCACCACCGCGGAATCCAAATTCAGCAAATATATGAATAAATACATTCAGATTTCTTTGTGTATAAAAAAACTTTTTAAAACACAAACAAATTCTTCTCCAATATTAATTCCAACAAAAATGTCAAATATTAAATATTAAATGCCCCCATAGAAATGTTTTTTACCTGGCTAAATCTTTTGTCTAAAGTGCCTCCCAGTCTTTCCTATGTAGAAAGAGGGACAAAGGATATACGAGCACCAGTATAGTATTAGTAGACAGGACAACGACAATGCTTTGTCCAAGCATATTTTGGAACACACCAACCACACTTTCCTTTTTGTGGTTATTGAGAAAATAGATTTGAATCCCAGGAGGGGGCCTTGGGCTTTAAGACTCGAGGAGAGGGAGTTGCTATGGCAACTGAGAGTAAATGCCTTTTCCTGCCCTGGGTTGAACGATTCTTGTTCCCTGAAATGTATTTTAAAACTTAAAGCATTAACCAGGTAAAAAATATTTCTATGGGGGCATTTAATATTTAATATTTGACATTTTTGTTGTAATTAATATGAGTGAAGAATTTGTTTGTGTTTTAAAAAGTTTTTATACACAAAGAAATCTGAATGTATTTACTTATATACTTGCTGAATTTGGATAATGGGAGGTCCATAATGTCATCAACTTGGGGCTATTTAATTTGTAAATTGAGCTATTACAAATGTCTAAAGAAGTTCCTTTAATGAAAGGTGACGAAAGTGCTAACAATAAATTTTAGTTTCAAAAGTACAGCATTTTTTCTGGCTGCAAGATTTGTCAAATAAGGCAACTTGTCAAATCCTCTAAGGGCTCCTTTGAGAGAAACTTAGCAAGCACAGCCAAGGATAACCATAAGGCCTTTTACAGCTACGTATGTAACCTAAAAGGTAGGACCCAAGCATGTGCAGAACTAGTGACAAATGGTATTACACACACTAACCCTACGGAGATAGCAAACATGCTAGTGGATAGGTTTGGTGAACATTTCACTCCCTTATCCCCTCATAACTTATCTGTAACCTTCCCCCAAACTCCCCCCACCCTACATATCTGAAGAGCAGGTCTTCAAAGCCTTATTCAAGGCAAAAAACACAGCCTCTGTGGGACCAGACAACATCCCAGGCTGTCTTCTAAACCAGCTAAAAAATTAAATAGCATCACCATTAAGTACCCTTTTCAATCATAGCCTAACCACAGGCTTTGTTCCTGCAGAATGGAGAACAGCAACAGTTATTTCCCTCCAAAAAGATATCCTAGCATCAGACCCGGGGAATTACAGACCCATAAGCCTGACCAGCCTCATCTGTAAGGCCATGGAATGTATTATTATGGACATCATAAATAAAGACATAGGTGACCTCCGAACCCTGGATCCTACCCAATTTGGCTTCATCAAGGGCAGATCCAGCCTGTAAAATCTGGTGGACTTCTTTAAAAATGTGAACAGGGCCACTGACGAGGGCAAATCTGTGCACACAGCATACCTCAACTTGTCAAACGCTGTCAACACAATCTTATGTTCAGGCATAACTGATAAACTTAGCAAACTGAATGTATACCCCTTTGTTGTAAGATGGATTGCCAACTGGCTCACTAACTGGACACACACTATCAAAGTGGGTGACTCCACATCAAGCAGCAGACCTGTTTCCAGCTGGGTGCCACAGGAGTCATTGCTGGGCCACCTATTGTTTGGTATATACTTCTCAGAAGTTCAGGTCAAAACTAAGGGGTTTTGGATGACCACGTTTGCAGACTACTGTAAACTAGGTGCAATCACTGAATCCCCAAATGATGTCAGTATACTCCAGAAAGTCTCATGCAGACCACCGACTGGTGTATTAGTCACGGTCTCAAACTGAATGCAAAGAAATGCATCATCATTCCCTTCAGCACAAACAATGTCCCTTCACACTATCAAATTAACAATAATACCCTAAGTACCCACGAAGTGGTAAGGGACCTGGAATTAAAAGTTGACCGGTACCTTAATTTCGACCATGACATGCTTACTGCATACATAGCACACTTGATTAGTAAAGGCATCAGCTGGAGAGCAAAAGAGATTATAACCCCTCTATACTCGTCACTAATTTGGCCCATAATTGAGTATAACGCTCCATTCAGCATGTACAGTACAAAGCACCTGCAGCAATTGGAGAGGCCTCAAAAGTTTGTAACAAAGAAGATCAAGGGGCTCCAGCTTGTGCTTTACACAGACCGACTAAGGTCCCTATCATTATACTCTGTGTTGTATAGACTTCTGAGGGGAGACTTATGCCTGGCCTACAGAGCAATCCAAGACCCAAACCTAATGAACTTGCTGCATATCAGTAAATCAAACAGGACTAGGGCTACCCATTCCAGGGACCTAAATCTGGACTGCGACTTAAATAGGACATGCTGGAGGGACAGATTTATCTCCCAGCAACTGCCATGTCTTTGGAACAGGCTACCAATTCATGTGAAACAGAGGACCTCTATGACACTTTTCAAGTGAAACCTGGATGAGTAGATGGGACACCTTAAATTCTTACCAGGGATAGTGCCCACAACCCTCCTGGACATGGGCAATCATCACTAAATGCAGTCTTGGGTACTGACCAGCATTTTCATGGTATTACATTGGGATGAAATGGCTAATTTTAAAATGACCTCCAGGTCAATAGCCTAGTAATTTCCTGTGATCCTATGATATTGTCAGTATGTTTAGAAAAGGGAAAGGTTGAGTCAAGATTTCTTTGTTCATTGGTGTTGTGGATGGTATTTTCTTAGTGATCTAGTAGGTGTACTGGAGGAATGATAGCCACTGTCCTAGCTATGGAGAAGCTTGGTATATTACTTTGCTAGGGGTTAATTAATAGTATGTTATATTACTTTTCTATGGGTTAATTAGTAGTCTGTTAGAGGTAGCTCAGTCACAAAGCTAAGTAAAGTTGCTATGTAACTTGTTTTACAGGGCAGCATAGTTTGAACTAGATTGCAGTAGTAGAATATCATCACCATATATGATTAAGTTAAGTTTTGGAGACTGTAGTGGGAAGATCATTAACAAACAGAGAAAACAGAAGTGGAACTAGTACAGATCCTTGGTCTACTCCTGTGTTACGTGCACTGATACTAGAAAAAAGGAGTCTTTACTGTAAGTTCATAGGTTCATAGGAGGTTACAAGGCTAGCAGTCCTAAAGCCTTTACAAGCTTAGCCATGTTAATCCCAAGTATCTCCATTTGTTCTTTTTGGGTAGTTTGCGGAATGAATTTCTGAACAGAGTGGGTCTGTGATCAACACTGGCTACCGCTGTCCATGAAAGATATGGGTGCCATCCCAGGGGTGAATTTGTGGCCTCCTATCCAATTATCTAGGTTGCATTTGAATACGGTCAGTGAGGAGCTCTGTTTAATATGAACAGGAAGTCTATTCCAGAGAAGCGTCAGTCTCTGGGAAACATATCTGTCTCTCCAGCATGTTCTGTTAATGTCACAAGCTAGGTTGATATCCCTAGAGCAAGTAACTTAGAAGGTTCTGATTTGCCAAACAGCTCATAAATCAGTGAATTGAGTCATCACTGAATTTGGGTATTCTGAGTTCATTGATAAGTAGGCTTTGGCTAACTGTTTTGAATGCCCTACTCATATCTACAAAGAACACTGCTGTGATTCGACATACATTTAGGTTGCAGTAAATGGTATCAGTGGCCATTGTTAGGACAGTAAATGCACTAAAGCCATTATGGAATCCATGCATCACATTGATGGTCATAGCTATTGATGTGGGTTATTAGCTGTTTACAAGAGCAGTTTTTCAAAAATATTACTGATTGTGCAGAGGTTTGAAAGAGGTTTGTAATCATTCAGGCTTTAAGTGAGCTGATTTATGGGAGAGGGATTATGACTGAGTGTTTGAAAGCTAATTTTCTGCAGCTAGCTTTAAGAATGTTTGCTGTAGTTTGCTATATCTGGTCCCTGACTTGCTGAGTGCAGGAATAAGTGATTTTGTTTGATTAATGGATATTTTGGAGAACTGGGAGGTTGATGCAAAGGAAGCTAGTGGTTATAACTGAGGTGAGGAAGTGTCTTCTTACATTGCAGCAGACGACTGATCAGATGGAAAGATAACTATTATGTCTGATATAGTAGTCTGTAGATAGTTAGCATAGTCACTAAGAAAAGCAGAGAGTTTTTTGTTTGGTTGTTCATTTCCAGAATGAAGATGACTAGTGATTGCCCCTGTCAGTTGCTGCATTTTGTCCGGAATTGATTGGACCTCGAACAGCTTTCTTCCTGTCTCTTCCTTAGGAAGATTGTGTTTGATGTATTGTAGGATTTCTGGTTGTTTTTATGAATACAAGAAATTTTGATCTAGAGGATTAATAAAGGGATTCCCTTTTCCAAGCTCTCTATGCAGAATATCTGTATTAGATTTTTGTTTTATTTTGTTCAGTGGTCACCCAGAGGATAGTGTGTTCTCTAAGCCTTCTTTTGGTTATGGGTGTGACGTCTCTCCTCTGGGTCAGTGATCAAGAAGCCTCAGTCCTCACCACTGACACCAGTAAGGAACGTTCACTGTGAGAAAAATAGACACACACAGTATTCTCAGATACAGCCCTCTGCACCAAGTACAATTTCCCCTTAAGAGCAGACAGGGAATGCACACTCCAGTCCTGGGACTGGGCTTTCTCTCCAGACCCCACATAAGACTCCCCACTGACCACTATAGAGCTGAGTCCTTAGCCAGGTGTTCCAAGCCATGTCATCTACCACCCTCTCTATGAAATCAGTGGTCTCAGTGTCCCTGTTTAAAGTAGCTGTCACACACACTGTCTTTGAGATTTGATTTTCACACACGCACACTCACCTGGGAAAGGCTGGCACAGCTTACCCACTCTTCCACCTCTGTCCAGACTATAAGATAGATCTGCTACCACCAGAACACACAAAGACAACTACTTTAAAGGTCTTATCAGGGTACCCAATTACACTTATTAAAATTAATATTTATACAAATGGTAGTGTTCAACCAAGCAGCAAGACTTTCAGGAATGTGGAACCACAGTACTACTAAATAAATGCAAGTACTCTCAAAGGTTAAATATTTTCTAAATGACTAGCCACAATAAAAGGTTTATATATATTTAATAATAAATAATAATAAAAAACATGAAAATACTGAATATCTATTTACAATAAATAACAGAGTTTCAATCACAGGAAATGTAAAAAAGCAACACAGATGGAAAGACTCAGAGAGATACAGAAAAAACTACATTTAGCTAATCTCACTATGTTTTTCTAACTGACTGAAGAATTACTGTTCTGTGGTTACTTACTAAAGCAAGGCAAGATAAACATGGATGAGTGTCTTGTCAGGTCAAAAACAGAGTGCACACTGCACATCTCTCACTAGTATTCAAATACAATTTCAGTACTGGCTACAGAATGACATCATATCTGGTCACCTGACCCTGTGTTCCCACACTATGCTCTCACTAGAAACTGAGCTAGGACCTGGCACTGATGTGTCACAATACACACACAGATCTTTAGCTAAGGTTTAATACAACATCTGGAAACTGTAAAACAATTCCAACACTTCCACCCTTCCTGCAGAAACTAACAAGCCATTCTCTGGCACCCCAAGGTAGCAATTAGTTCTGACTGATGTTGACTATTTTGATTATACTGCTGTTAAGAATCGCTTGTTAGAATTTTTTAAGCTAACACCTGAAACTTATTGGAAAAAGTTACGTGAGCATAGATGCAAGGCAGATGAAAGTGTGTGAATATGTTGATGAACTGAGCACTTATTTTTAAAAGGTGGATGAGTAGATGTCAGGTCACCACTTTTGAAGGGCTGGCAGACCTTTTGGTGAGGGAACAAGCCCTTAGCACTTTGCCTGAGGACATGAGGACCTGGTTAGCTGATAGACAATGTGCTACTTCAGAGGAATTGGGGAAGAAGGAAGACCTATACCTAGCAAGCAGGGCATCACTGCACAAGAAAGGGACCCCAAGCACTGCTCATGGATCTAAAGGAACCCATGGTGGGCAGCCCAGACTGCCCCAACAGAAGCTGCCAGTAGCAGGGGAAGCCACTAGTCCAGGTACACACATCCAGGACCTAGTGTTAAATGTTTTGAATGCAACCAGTGGGGCCGTGTGGCATACAGATGTCCTTGGAGGCAAGGTGGGGAACAAAAGGTGAGGGAGCCAGTAAGTAGTAAAGACAAAATGACAACAGTAGGTTGTCTTGAGACAACAAGGGTACCCAACTACCACAAGAGGTTATATCCTATCATAGTGAATGTCAAAGAGGCCATTGCTAAGAGAGGCACAGCATCTGACATAACCATTGTGAAGACTGTAATGGTTACAGAGGAGAACTACTTGCCTGGGTGATCTATTCCAGTCAGAGCATTAGGAGGGGATCCCATTCCAAATACCTTTGGCTAGGGTTCACCTTGACTGGGAGGGTGGAAAAGGAAGCCAGCAAGTAGGTGTGTTTGAGGATATCCCTGCAGATGTCCTGATAGGGAATGATTTAGATAGTGCAGTACCATGTGCTTATGCAGTTACCTGCAGTCAGGCTTGGAGACAAGCATGTAAGTCTGGTAGCCTAGGGGAGACCCAGATAGACCGCAAACTTGCAGCCGGGACTGGTGAGGTGGTTACTTCAGGGAGGGAGCTACCCTGTAGCAGTGAGACTGAAGGTGAGCCACAGCTGCTTGTGAGTACTGATGTTCCCTTGGACAGAGGGACTGCAAGGGTAGAAGTCAGTAGTAGTACCCAGTCTGACAGTGAGGCGCTACTATCAGAGGATACCAGATTTCCTGTGGAAGGGGAGCTGAGGAGGGTTACAAAGAGAGAGTTGAGACAGGCTCATCTCTCAGACCCTACATTACAAGACCAGAGAGAGGAAGCTAGTTAGGGACCTGATTTTCAAGGGAAGCGGGAATCTGTATACTGGGAGAAAGGGTTACTGTATAGAGAGTGGACACCTGAGGGAGGGCTAGAATGTGAGAGAATGCAGCAGTTGGTAGTGCCTAGAGCCTACCGTCTGGTGCTTCTGGCCATAGCCCATAATATTCCCTTTGCAGGTCATATGGACATAAAACGTACAAAGAGACATATTATGCAGAACTTCTATTGGCCTAAAATTTCCAGAGATGTAACCGGGTACTGCAGGATCTGTGAGCAGTGCCAAAAGGTAGGCAAGGCAGGAGACAAGGTGAGAGCTCCTGTGATGCCTTTGCCTGTGATTGAGGAGCCATTTCAGAGGGTAGCCATGGGTATTGTGGGCCTCTGGTTACCCCAAGTTCCACAGGGAAAAAGTATATCCTAGTGGTAGTAGATTATGCTACGAGATACCCTGAGGCAGTGGCTTTGTCCTCTATTGAGGCAGAAAAGGTGACAAATGCTTTGTTAGAGATTTTCAGCAGGGTATGTTTCTCAAAAGAAATACTGACTGACAGAGGTGCCAGTTTCATGTCAGACCTGCTGGCTTGTCTGTGGATGTCCTGTGGGGTGAAGCACCTGAAGACCACGCCCTAACATCCCCAAACTAATGATCTTGTTGACAGGTTAAACTCTACACTGAAGTCCATGCTACAGGCATTTGCGGACCAGTTTAAGAGGGAGTGGGACAAATATTTGCCCCATCTGTTGTTTGCTTACAGAGTAGTTCCCCAGGAACCCACAGATTTTCACCCTTTGAGTTGTTGTATGGGCATAGGGTGAAGGGACCTCTAGATTTAATTCTTGATGAGTGGGAAGGTGAGTGTGAACCTCAGAAGGAGTCTGTTGTGGCATATGTCCTAAACCTCAGGACAAGGCTCAGGAAACACATGGGTTTGGCCCAGGAGAACCTGGCAGAAGCCCAACAACAGAAAAAGGTATGGTATGACAAGAATGCTTGAGCTAGAGAGTATGCTGTAGGGCAGCAGGTAATGGTTCTCATTCCTGTCAGACACAACAAGCTGCAAACAGCTTGGGAGGGACCCTACAAGGTGATAAGAAAGGTAAGTGATGTTAACTACATGGTGGAACAGCTAGGCAGGAGGCAGGGGCACAAATTGTACCATGTTAACATGCTGAAACCTTACCATGATAGGGAGGCCCTTGTGCTTAGTATTTGCAGTGGCTTGCAGGAGGAGTCTGCGGGAGATCTGGTGACTGATCTCCTCAGTGAGGCTTGGACTGACACCTCAGTGGAAGGGGTAACAATGTTCCAGCAGCTATCTCCTACCCAGGTTCGATAAATTTGAGCAGTGTTACAGGAGTTTGGGGACATGTTCACTGAGAAACTAGGGTGCACCTACCTGGTGCAGCACCAGGTGGATACAGGACCCCAAAGGCCTATTAGGCAGGCCCCTTATAGGATGCCTAAGAGAGTCAAACAGACTCTGAGGGAGGAGATACAGGAAATGTTGGAACTAGAGGTAATTCAAGAGTCCAACAGTCCCTGGGCCTCCCCAGTGGTGCTGGTGCCAAAGATGGATGGCAGCACCAGGTTCTGTGTGGACTACAGGAAATTAAATAGTCACACAGAGTCAGATACTTACCCCATGCCTAGGACAGATGAGGCCCTAGAGCAGCTGGGTGGGGCTACATATCTTACAACCACTGATCTTACCAAGGGTTATTGGCAGGTGCCCTTCGCTCCCAGTGCTAGAGAGAAGTCAGCCTTTGTGACTCCTTTTGGCTTGTATAAGTTCACAAACATGCCCTTTGGGATGAAAAATGGCCCAGTGATTTTCCAGAGGCTAGTAGATCATATCCTAGCAGGAGCAGGAGGGTTTGCCCTTGCTTACTTAGATGATATTGCCATCTACAGCCATTCCTGGCAAGAGTACCTTCAGCATGTCAGGGAGGTACTGGGCAGACTACAGAGGGCAGGGTTGACCATTAAGCCCAGCAAATGTCAGCTGGGTATGGCAGAGGTCTCCTACCTAGGACATAGAGTGGGGAATGGTAAGATCAGGCCAGAACCTGCCACAGTAGAAGCCATTCAGGCATCCCATGCACCTGTTACCAAAAAGCAGATGAGGACATTCTTAGGGACAGCAGGGTACTACAGAAAGTTTGTCTCCAGTTATAGTACCATAGCTGTTCCCCTCACAGACCGGACAAGACAGACCACAATCCCCTAACATGGTTACACAGAGCCAGCCAGCAAAATGCCAAGTTGCTAAGATGGAGCCTAGGGATGCAAGCATATATGTCAGTGCAGCACTGCAGTGGGATTAGCAATGCTAACGCAGATGGGCTGTCAAGACAGGGAATGAGGTAAGGTATACTCAGATAGACCTAACCCTCTCAAGCAACATTTCTGAAGGGTCACTTGAAAAACTAGCTTGAGTTCTCCGGGGGGGGGGGGGTATGTGAAGGCTGCCAGCCTAGCTAGATAGGATTTTGTAGATAATTCTGTCATTTGTAAATATTAATGGAAGCCAAATGCTTGTTCTCTTAAATGTAAGAAAATTATAGTAAATGTTGAACTTCAAAAATGTAACCGCATTGCACTCTGCTGGAAGAAAGCTGATAAGTCAAGCATTGTATAATTGTTTGATCTCAAAATGCGGAGCCGAGATGTCTGAATGAAGGAATTCTTCCTATTGTTTTGAGACCAGAGTTAATGGCTAGAATTTACATGTATAATGTCTTTTATTGCTCTGGCTTCCTGACCAGCTGCAAGATCAAAAGGGCTGTTACACTCTGAGTTTCTGTTAGCCTGGGAAACAGAGAATAATGATGTAATTTGAAATGAGTCAGTGGTACTGTGTTATCAATTTAAGAGCAGAGAGAGAGAGAGAGAGAGACAGAGAATCAGGGCATTTTGCATTTATTTTCAGAACTGACAACATCACCAGCACTGCCTTGTTCTGTATGTAAGTTTATTTTAGAACTGTGTTTGCTCTTAGATATCGATAGGAAATAGGAAGTCTAGTCTAACTGTTTTCTGTAAGGATGTCAGAACTTTTCTATTGTATTATTTTAAGCATTTCTCTGTGATCTCTGAACTCTTGACTAGCAATGTGTAGCAAGAAGTATTGTCTTGTGTTCTTATTATTTATTATTAAATATTTTTAAACCTTTCAACTGTGGCTGTTTTATGTAGAGATAATTTAAGCTCTAGAGTACATTTCAAGTATATAGTGATACTGTCCAAGCCACAACAAATAAGCCTTGCTGTTCGTCACACTTACCATTTGGATAGTAATATTGCACAATAATAATTGGACACCCTTTAATAAGGGCCTTATTAGTAGCTGATATTAGTGGTTGGTGGCAAGTGGTACTACTGTATAGTCTGGGCAGAAGGGGCATAGCTGGAGAACCTGTGCCAGCCATCCCCAGGAGTGTCTGTGTGTTTGTATATAACTCATATCTCAAAGTGTGTGTGTGTCAGGTACTTGGGCAGGGACAGAAAGCACTGGTTGGACAGAGAGGGTGCTGAAGGTTTTAGCTTGACCACTAGGCTGAAATCTGGACCCTATAGCTGAGCCAGTGGGGAGTCTTATTGGGGATCTGGAGAGAAAGGGAGAAACCAGTCCCAGACTGACTGTTATCTCTCTGTGTTCTTAAGGGAAATTGTACTTTACTGTGTTTATATTTGTTATCCTTCCCAATGTGGATGCCTCTCACTGGTATTAGTGGTGAGCATTGAGGCTCCTTGATTGCTGGGCCAGTGCACGGGCATTACAGCAGGCACCAGTCCTTTGGATTTGCATACCTTAAACAACTGGTTCACTGTCAGTTGCCATAATCCTATGCTGACATCTTTGCCTGCATTCCCTGTCTAAACTAAAGTAAAAAATAAATAAATAAATAAAACTGTTGTGAAAAATGAAACTCTGTATGTTTACCTTGTGATTGCTGAGAGACACACCTTTAGTGACAACTGCTTACAGACTACAGAAGTTCAATTAGTATCCGCACCACTGTTCACCAATATGTGATGCCCTCTCATCTGGGCCAGTGATCAAGGAGCCTCAGTCCTAGCTACTGACTTCAGTGGGAAACATTCACTGTGAGAAAAATAGGCACACGTGGTATTTTCAGATGCATTTCTCTGCAACAAGTGCAATTTCCCATAAGAGCACACAGGGAATACACATTCCAGTCTTGGGGCTGGACTTTCTTTCCAGGCCCCATACAAGACTCCCCACTGACCATTATACAGCTGAGCTCTTAGCTGGGTGTTTCAAGCCAAGTCCTCCACCACCCGCTATAAAATCAGTGGTCTCAGTGTCCCTGTTCAAAGTAGCTGTCACACGCACTCTTTCTGAAATTTGATTTTTACACACAAACACACACACACACACACACACACACACACACACACACACACACACACACACACACACACACACACCTGGGAAAGACTGGCACAGCTTACCTGCTCTTTCACCTCCAAACAGACTATAACATAGATCTGCTGCCACCAGAACACCTGAAGCCAGCTTCTTTAAGGCTGTTACCATGATACTCAATTACACTTATTAAATTTAATACGTTTACAAATGGTAGTGTTTAACCAAATAGCAAGACTTTCAAGGACATATAGCCACAGTGCCACTAAATAAATGCAAGTACTCTCTAAGGTTAAATTTCTTTCTAAAAGACCAGCCACAATGAAAGCTTTAGATATATTTTATATATTTCTTCTTCTTCTTCTTTCAGCTTTTCCTGGTTAGGGGTTGCCACAGCGGATCACCTGTCCGCTCATGATTGGCAGTGGAGTTTTACGGTGCTGAGTCACCAGCCCGGCGCCCAACCTTTCACAGAAGGCACACACATGCACACACTCATGCCTAGGGCCAATTTAGAGTGTCCAATCCACCTATAGCATGTCTTTGGAATGTGGGAGGAAACTGGAGCACCCGGAGGAAACCCACGCAGCCACAGGGAGGATATGCAGACTCTGCACAGAAGGCACCCCAGCCAAGGATCGAACCGGAGATCCTCTTGCTGTGAGGTGACAACGCTAACCTCTGCACCACCATGGCAGCCCTGAAAGCTTTAGATATATTTAATAATAAATAATAATAAAACATGAAAATACTGAATATCTATTTACAATAAACACCAGAGTTTCAATCACAGGAAATATATATAAAAAAACACAGATGGTAAGAATCAGAGAGATACAGAAAAAATGCATTTACCTAATGTCAGTACATTTTTCTAACTGACTGAAGAATTACTGTTCCCTAGTTACTTGCTAAAGCAAGGCAAGATGAACATGGATGAGTGTCTTGTCAAGTCTGAAAACAAAATGTACACCTCACATCCCTCACTAGTATTCAAATGTAATGTCATTGCTGGCTACAGAATGACATCACATCTGGTCACTTGTCTCTGTGGTTCCTACACTACCCTCTCACTAGAAATTAAGCCAGGATCTGGCACTGATGCATCACAATAGACACATAGAACTTTAGCTAAGGTTTAATACAGCATCTGGAAACTGTAAATCGATTCCAACACTTCCATCCTTCCTGCAGAAACTAACAAGCCATTCTCTGGCACCCCGGGTAGCAATTAGTTCATCACTAAGGACAATAGAGCAGGATCCCATCCCAGGCTTTTCACAGACATTGCGTCTCTAGCTGCATTCAGACCTGTGAGATAAAATCTTTATGGCCTAAACCAAGTCATTTAATTTCAGGCTATTTTTCAAAAGGTTAGCTGGGCTGAGCTTAACCCCTTCCTTTCCTGTATCCTCTGTTAAAATATATACATTTCATCAGTTACAACAATACTGTCTGACATACATGTATATTTATTTTCTGTCCATCAGGACCCACTGTTGATACATTTTTAACACAAGCATCTGTACAAATCAGTTTGATATTTAAATGGCATATACTTCTTTACAAAACTCCAACTAGCTATGCTGGCATATTTATTTATTTATTTGATGTTTGATCACCAGGGATAGTCCAACTAGGCACCTGCCCATTTTCAACAGAGGCCTGGGGTAAAAGCTCCAGAGGTTACAAAGGACACAAAAAAAGTACATAGCAAAAAAAAAAAAAAAAACAAATACAGAAAATTAAGTCATTAAGTTGATATACATGGCAGAGTATTAATATAACAACACAGTTTATACAATTGTTCCAAATTTCAGTTATATATATCTTACACATACACTTCCCTACTCCCCCTGGCACAGCTAGCACTTCCTCTCATCATCACATTGGGGTATAATGTTATTTGCCTTGTGGCTAGTTTATTCATGAAATGATGCAATGCTATAGTAGGGTCTGTCACAGAGTAAAGTGAGGACAAATATATAGCACTGAGGAAAGTGTTAAGGGCTGGTAATGATCTTCCTGTATCTATATGAGGAGGAGATTTTTTGTGTTCTAAATGACCAAATTGTTTTAACAGATGAACGATCATTTAAAGTATTAGAATGGCTTAAAGTATTAGGTAAATAATGAATGAATAACTAAATAAATGCATTTAATTGTGTATAAAAACATGAAAGTATGTACTCTGTGTTTCAAGCACCAAATCTGCACTGACTCTTCCCACACCTAACTTACAGCTATTGCTTTTGATGACCAGACTGCCATACTGCTACTTCAAAGACTCCTTATTTTCAAGACCAAGCCCATATTTAGCCAACAGTTACTAAAGCTGTCTAGATACCAGCCACCCAGATTCCTTCTGCAAAACCTACTATTACCAGTCTACCAAATTCTGTAGGTTGGGAGGCATTTCCAGAAAGCAGTAAGACACTTTTTCTGAGATAACTATCATAAACCATAACATTTTGCATTTTCTTTTGAAACCTATTTTTTTGGACAGGAGACCTGATTAACACTAAGCATGTCAAAAAGCTCCTCCTAACCTCCTGTATACTTTGCCCAAAAGGTGTGAGTATTGCGTTGGCGCAAAAGGCAGGGATACAGTCCCCCACTGGGTTCATTATTCACTGAAACGTGATGAATTGCAATAAATATGCATAAACAAGCAATCTTTAGCTATACCAAGAATCACAAATCACTGTATCAAAGCAGATACAAGTGCAGATACACAAGAATAGCTTATACTGTGCCTTCTGCAGTCCTATATGTTGAGGTTTCACCACCACATCTCTGACTTCTAAACATACTAGCCCTAAAATAAACAGAAAAGTGTTTTATAAACATGTTATCTTTCTTAACTCAAACTTGTTTGACCTCAGAGTCAGGATACAGAATACAAAGAATGTCTGAAGAAACTGAACTGGACTACAGTACTTGTTCATGGTCCAGGCTATCACAAAAGCATATACATTCTAATCATCAGTGGTAACAAGTACACTTTAAGTTTTAATGAATAAGATACAATAAATCCAGTGGATTCTCTCACACGCTATTACATCATTTCATCTCCAGAAGAAAAGAGTCACGTCTGGGGAAAGAGCCACTTGTAAGGTACATTGTCACCAACTTATGGGATGGTTAAAATATTGGTGCAGAAGCCTCCAATTGTAGATCTGCCAAAAGGGGACATAGACTAACTTCTTTCATCTGTTGCTCAAAGCATATTTCCTACATTTCTCAGTAAGCATTAGGCTTAAACAGGACCAAGGACAACACCTCACCCAGTATGATGATATGCTCTGGAACATGTTGAATGCTCATGATTATGTCAAATAACCTACACAAAACTCTTTGTTTGCTGCCAGCTGCATCTATCTGAGTTGAGGATGTCTCCTGAAATAATCCCAAGTCACATGCCACGCTGCCACAAACCCCTGTAATGCCTTTTTGTCTGAATAAACAGACGTGATACTACATTACCCATTCTCCCCTGTTCAATGTGCCTTTATCATTACACATGCATGGAAGATCTACCTCTATCCATACCTCTCAGCTGTCCAGATTTTTGCAGAATGTTCTGATTTTTGCCTCATATTTTGGTCTGTTCCGCAACATTTGTAGTTTTCTGGCAAATGACCGAGGATTGAAATAAAGAAATAATGTCATACATTTGAGTTTCAGACCTCATTTCCTTCTGAAAATGCATGCTAAGACCAATGTTGTTATTCTAGCAACTTTTGAAGTCTGTAAGAGCAATATTTAAAATCTGCTCCTATTTTGGGGTCTTTGTTCCCCATTAGTTTAGGCTTTGTTCAGATTTCTTGTGCTAAGAGGTTGAGAGATATGGAGGTAGGGTATGTAATGCCCTAGTTAGGAGGGAGGGCAGGTTAGTCAATTAACTTGATTAGGCTTGATCCTGTAACTTGGTTACAGGAGGCAAGAGCCTGAATCTGCTACACCAACTAACAGACTGCTTACGGAATTGTGATTTTTGAGTTTCAATACATTTTCAGAGAATTATGAGTTTCAATGCATTTTCAAGGGATGATGAGTTTCTGTTAATTTTCATGGAATTGTGAATTTCAAGGGAAGAAAGTTTACTGTTGCTTACGCTAAGTCAGTTTTCAATGTGCAGCTAACTGTTTTATTGAAAATAGCAGTCACTGTTTCTGTTGTAGAATTTGAAAGCAGTGTTAGTATCATAATTGCCTTTGGGGCAGAAGGTTGTGGATTCTACTCCCACACCATGTAGATGGAATGCTGATACTGCAGTGCCCTTTTGATTGCAGATTATTTGGTGCATTTTAAGGGGGATTAGGGGTTCTACACTCCTGAGTATGTCTTCCTTTGTATGAGATGCCTAGTATCTAACTATGAACTTGTGGTTGGTTTGTCAGTCATTCCATATTGCAATATTACCATCTTGCCAATTTTTTAATGTAACACAGGCAATTAATTCTTCAAGGGCAGCATTGAATTTGTAGATAAAACATTGAAATGTAAAGATATTTGCCAGCAGCAACTTCGTCATTAGTTACAGATCTGTTTAATTTGGAATTATTCAGATCACTTTTACTTCTGCAAAGATTGTGCTTATTGAGTGATATTGGTGGATTGTAATGACAGAAGTTTGAGTGGCCTTTTATGGTTGAAAGTTTCTGAAATGGGTAGTTTTGTCATTATTGGTTCATACATTTTGTTTCATTGCTTATTAGAAGAATGTTCAAAACTACAAACTTAAAACACATTCTAACAAGTGATGCTGTATTATACAAGGAATATAATTTAATACAGTCAGGAAGGTGAATCAAAGAACACATACATGTATGCATGGCCCTAAAAATGTGTGCAAGGTGCCTATGTTTGAAAACAGCCCAAAGGTAAACTTAATCATCCTCAGGTCAGATGCATTTTCTTTGAATGTGGGTTTTCATGCCATTTAAGTGAATGTGAGTTTCAAGGGCAGAGAAGTTTACTGCTCGTGCTATGTTTGTTTTCATTGTGAGACTGTATTGTTTGTTTAGCAAATGGCTATCAGTGTTTGTTCTACTTTTTTCAATATCTGTAATCATTGTAGAAGTAAATAAGAAAACAGTATGTACACTGACATGTTTGAACAGTGTTTATCGTAAATGGGGAGAAATAGCCAAGTAATGGAACACTGGAATGGCTGGGGAGAGGGCTGCTGCTGGGGGGTAGAGGGTTGCTGCAGGAGGGGCTGCTCAGGGAGGGGCCCCGGTCTACTACCCTGCCTAGGGCCCTATTTGATTATGATCCGGCTTTGGTATTTTGCACTATTTACTATAAACTATCGGAAGTTGGAATAAAACAACAAAGTGTTTTTATTGCTAAACATGGAACAAAAGCGCTTATTATTTTGCAACTGACACTTTGTTGTTTCAAATATTTATGAAGTCATAATAGTTTATGGTTTTCACTGTTATTTGCTGTTAATTAATAATGGTTATATTGTTGAACATGCCACTGCAGTTCCATGGAATGTGGTCTTCAACTGAAGTGGCAGAAGCCCACCCAGGTACATTCTGGGTAGTTATTTATGAAGTAATAATTGTCAAAATAATAAAGACAATGATGACAATGATGGTGATGATAAAATAAGACAATGCAGGCAAGAAACTGGAATACCTTTGACTCTGTTGCTACTGTGTTTTCAGAAATGAATACAGTTTCTTCCTTGCCTTAAGTCTTCTTTTTTTCTCATTTTTTTTTCATTACTGCAAGTTGGCCTCAGTTTTGTTAGATTTTTAAAGTCATGCAAGAAACATTCATTTATTTAAAAGCACAATAAAAATACGGTGTGATTTTTATTCTGCTTATAAAGGTGTTATTAAAGCTTCTTGCCTAACTTTAACCCTTCAGTTAGGTTATTTATAATTATTGTTATTTTTCAAGTTGCACAGTTTTTGTTGCACTTCTGTTTTATTTAATTGAACAAATAAAAAAAATGTGGCAGGTTGAGCTTTAAAGTGTTAAACAACTTTTGCTCACAGTTTTTATTTAAACCTCAAAATCTCATAGCTCAAGGGATAAAGATAAAAGTGTAATGGGTTGGTAAAAAGGTCAAAGGTCCATAATCAGAGATAGATTTTGAGTATAACATTGCTCTTATATGCTTATTTGCTAGAATAACAGGTTTTGCATTAGCATGCATTTTCTGAAGGATAGAAAGTCTTGAAGTATGATGCTCAAATGTTTATCATTATTTAAATTTTGCAATGCTCATAAATTTTGCCAGAAAACCACATCTTATGACGAACAGACCAAAATATGACACAAAACCAGGGACAGTCAAACATATGATCTGATCTTTCAACCTCTTAGGGCAAGAATCAGGGAGAAAGAGTGTGAAAGGCTCAAAATCATGGGCAAATTTTAAGTGTTACTCTTGTCACCCTTGTCACCAAAGCAATGGATAAAGTTAAAACAGTTCACACATTACCTTGTCCTGGCCAATCCTTTTGACACATTCCCCTACTCTGGTATAGTAGAAAAGCTGAACAAACTCAGAATAAGCCCTTACATCCCTAGCTCGACAGCCAACTGGTTCACAGGATGCAGGAGATCAAAATACGGGAGGCTACCTCTAGAAAGAGACCAGTTACCAATGGAGTCCCCCAGGGATCGGTGCTGAGACTTTTCCTGTTTGGCATCTACTTCTCGGAAGTAAAAGTAAATACAAAAGGGATTTGGCTGACTAAGTCTGAGATGACTGCAAGCTAGGAGCAATTATTGAATCCCCAAATGACTTAGCCATCATGCAGGAAAATTTGTCCCAAACAATAACTGGTGCCAGAATCATGAATTGAAAATAATCTCCAAAAAAAAAATCATCATATCCTCCATATCCTTTGGGAAGTCATCTACTTCAGGGAACTACCAAATTGACAATACCCCCCTGAGAGTTGACCCAGTTGTTTGGCATTTGGGAACTTGTGTGGACAGTAACCTAACTTTCGACCAACATGTGCCCAGTGTCATAAGAAAGTCTTTCTATATTGCACAGCTTATGAACAAATTGATTGTGACTAGATATAGAGATGCTATTGTCCCCCTTTATGCAGCTTATTAGGTCAATCATTTTGTATAATACCTATTTGGCACATATCTGTTAAGGCACATGCAGCAACTGCAATGCCCAGAGCGATACCTTACTAAAAGAATACAAGTCCTAAACAATAGGTCTTGCATGGACCACCTCAAAGCCTTATCCACTGTACTCGGTGTCCTACAGAGTGGTAAGAGGTGACCTGTGTCTGGCAATGAAGGCATCCTCTGACCCAATACTGAGCGACCTACTGAATATCAGCAAGTCAAATGGCATAAGAAATATTCACTCCAGGTATCTGAACAGAATGGTGTGGAGAGACAGGTATATATCATAGAGGATACCACTGTCGCAGAGCAGACTCTCCATTCAAGTAAAACAAAGCTCACCCCTGTCCTTATTCAAATGCAACTTGGATCTAAGGATGGGTAATAGAAAATGCACCCCAGGATTGCCCTTTGTGACACTAAAAGATAGAGGCAGTTCCTAAGTGCTGCATCCCTTACATGGGTCCCCTCAAATTATCTAGGGTATAATCACAGTTGTACTCACTAGGGCTAATATACAATTATCAGCCATGGGATGGGTAAGTCCAATCAGGAAATGTAAATTCAAGCACTTCAACAGCTTCTTCTGTCGTCTCCGAGAACATAATTCAGTATCTAGTGTTGTGCTCAGAATGTACCTGGTTAATTATACCTCACGGTTGTGATTTTGACTCAAATTTTAACTCTGTCCTTCTTAAAATTGATAACTTTTGGAGAAATTGCGCTGAATTATACGTAATAAATATCGATAATAACTATAGACTTTTTTACTTCAGAAAATGTATATTAATTCACATTAGCTTATTTCTCAATTTGTTCCCGATTCTGGTGAAATTTGACCCTGATTGGCCGAGTGCCATCTCCTTTCACATACACTAATTATGTCCACTTTGTTTCATTCTTCATAGCAAAAACAATTTTTTTTGAATGACACCGTCAGCCGCCAAATCATTACAGCACATAAACAGCTTTCTGCAGAAGAAAAGAAAAAAAAAAACCAGCAGTCGGCACGTTTTTACTGACGCACTTGCAGGCTGTCAGTAGCTTTACGTATGCTACACTGTCCTTAACTTCCGCCCATGCTTTCCTTTCAAAGTTGCATCATTTTAGAAAGTGCCGGACCGGCAGTTCTATGAGAAGTTAAGTAGCGAAAAGTGTGGTGCTGTTTTCCTTTTGAGGTTGATCTTCCAGTGGTATGTTTTTTTTTTAAACAATGGGGTCAATTTTGTGTTTTATTATTATAGCTGTTAAGTTATTGTTGCTGATCTTATGTTGTATATGGTTTGCTTAGTTGTGGGTGTGGACGAAAGGTAACGCGTTAGGTGCTTCTGTAACTCCTGACGTGCATTGTAGTTAAAATGTTTTAGTTTTAACAAAATGACAGATGTCTCTATTTGTTTTTGTACTTGACTAAAAAGTCCTTAAGATACTTTCATTAAATACTTGCCTTTATTTTTCATCCCTTAATTTTACAAGTGTTTTTATTAGAACGTTGTGTATGTTTAACAGGATTTTGTTATTAAACTATCTTGAGTTTTTATTTTATTGGTTCTTATCGCTGATTGTTTAAGGCAGTAGACAGAGAATGAGTCATGAGACATAAAACTCTTGTTCTACATAACAGCTTTTTAAGCAACTTATTCACTGCGCCCTGTTAAAGATTTTCCACATTGAAAAATTGTCATCCAGTTGTTCTGAGAAAATTAGTAGTAGTAGTATGACTCCCCCCCCCCCCCCCCTTTCGTAAGTATATTTGCTTATTGTGTGGTTATGTTTTGCTGACTTGGAAAGTCTTTCTGGAAATGTACTCGTTTATAGTGGAGTATCTGGAAAAAAATAGTGTTAGTACAGTACTTAGTTGATTATAATTTATTAAATGCAGTGTTAAAGTTAGCTTGTCATCTTGACTATGTTTATATATGAATTTCAGATGGCATTCACAAAAGTATTTAAGTGTTTATGATAGGCAATGAGTAGTTAAAAAACTACCTTTATAAGTGATAAATGATTACTTTATGACAACTAATCAGCCAACAAACGCATTCTTACAAATCCATCTTCCTCTCCATTAACTGCCAGGGAATTTTATCCTGAGTGATAACCCTTGAACCTCCTGTTGAGGTGATTTTTTTTTCTTTTCTTCTGTCTCACTTCATATTTGGTTCCCCCCTTTTATGTACAGTGCTGCTTCACCCCCCCCCCCCTGTTTTCCTTCTGTGTCATTTCTGGACCCCCCCATACCAATGTGCTTCATGTTCCATCTTCCTTTCATTACTGACTCATGTTTCTTTTATGTCTGTGATCTCCACTTTCCCCTCTTGTATCACAGGTTCCAGTGAGATCTTTATTTTTGAGAATGTACTTTCTCCCATGAACGTAGTATAGATTCCTTGAGTCTGCTATATGATCGTAGTTGCCTAGGCTGTGTTTCACTTTTATTGAGTAGTTTAGTTTGTTTTCCTTAGTGTTTTAACTCATTGCCCACAGTATGTATGAGTAAGGGGGGGTGAAGTCCACCACATTGGTGAGGCTTGTAGGAGAGCTTACCCTGGGCGTTCTTCAAAATTTCCATGAATATGCATTTGGGAGTTTGCTTTTTGTGCTTTTTTTCTGTTGGCATCTAACATCAGTTTTTCGTAGTGGATCCTATCTTCCTCCATAAGAGTTCTTACACTGCATTGTAGTATCATTCAGGTGTGCTGCAATTTGCTAATTTTTCTGTGCTTTGCTCTGCCTTCTGTCCAATACCCAAATGCTTTTCCCTCTTCTTCTTTGCCATCTCCTGTACTCTCTCTCTTCCTTTTGTCTAACACCTGAATGCCTACCCTCATCTTCTTTGCTACTTTTTTCTGTCTCTACTTTAGACACAAGTCATTGATCTGTACCTTTTAATCCATCTCTGTTCACTGCTGTCCTTTTCTGGAGTAAAATGGAATTGGTAGTTTGCCTTTAGTTTTTCATTTTCTATTTATAGCTTTCTTGGCCACTAACTCTCTGGGACAGGAATCTATCCCTCCAGCATGTTCTGTTTATTGTGGTGACAAGGTTTAGGTCCCTAGAGCGTGTAGCTCGGAGGGACTGGGATTTCTTTAAGTGGAGCATGTCCAACAGCTCGGGTTTGACATAGCTTTGTATGTTGGGCAGAGATCGCCCCTGAGTAGACGATATGCGATGGAGTAAAGCTGTAGTTTTTTGAGACGGTCTGCGTAGGGCATCTGTTTGAGGCCAGTAATCCTCTTTGTGAGGTATTTCTGTGGTCTTTCCAGTTGTTGTAGATGTTTTATGAGGTACATACCAAAAGGGGCATTGTACTCTATAATGGGTCTAATGAGTGATGAGTAGAGGAGAACAATGACCTCTTTTTTTTTTCTGGATGAGAATCCTTTTGGGATGAGATGAGCCACGTAGAAGGATTTCCTGACCACTGTGGCGATGTGATTATCAAAGGAGAGACTACTGTCCACCTGTGTCCCAAGGTCTCTTATCACATTTTCGGCATTAAGTAGGCTACCAGCTATGTGGTAGTTCATGGGTACAGAGTTTTTACCAAAGGGGATGACAATACACTTTTTGGCATTGAGCTTCAGGCCATGGCTTTGACACCAGTTATGTCTAGGCTTTTACACTCGAGTGGAGAACCCATGTTCTGTTTTAGGGCTCTCTTTGCACATAACTAGTTTCAGTTATGCCATTTCTTATCCTAAATGAAAAGACCTGTTTGGAAAAGCATTTAATTCATAAACTCTTTTTGCATCTTTTTTTGTTTTCATCCATTTAACGCCCATAGCTTCTTCTGGTGTCCTGACATTTTTGGGACTGGCTTCTTTAGATAACTGACTTGCAGCTTGTCTTTCTTATGCTGCCTATTATTAATTGCTAAGTAACAAATGGAACATTCTGCATGTTATAGAAATTAAGTGCTGTCACCTGTGTGGCATCAGGTGACCTCTTGGATGACATTTAAGAAAATGAATGTCTTGAGACATGCCAGTTACTGTTACAAGTAAGCATACTTCTCTAACTCGATAAACAAGTAGTCATTAAAGACTTTCTTGCTGTCTTGTGAAATCTCAAGTCTGGCCAAACAAAAATACTTTGACATGCTTAGGTTGGTTGTACATTTTCCTAGTTAGGAAAATGTGTGAATCTTTAGAGAGAAATATAATTCTGGTTTGTGTTCATTATAGTATTAATGTGAAGACCGATTTGCCATTACTGGTAAAAAAAAAAAAAAAAAAAAAAAAAAAAGTCTTCCTTTAGAATAATAGTAGTAACATTGCTGTCTGTACCTTATTTACATTTATAGTTATGAGGTTTGCATTTGTTTGGCTTATGCTTTAACTTTTACAACGTGTTAAGAAATGCAAATTTGTAGGTAGGCTAGAAGTGTGATATTCTGTAACTTAGAGATGTTAAGTTAAACAGTTTGGAAAATGTCTCCATTCCATTGAGGAAGTAGAACCCTTCTGTACTCCTCACTTAAGCACCTCAAAGTTGGTTTCCACTTTGGGAAAGATTTATGTACTGCAGCAGCCTCTGTTAGCCGATGATACACAAGTGAGCGAACTGTTTATCACACATTTGGTCATTTCACTGCTTCATTTACATATGATGTAGAGGTGTGTATGTAATAGTTATTTCACTTTGTCTATATATGTGTGTATATATTTAATGTGTAGGTACTTCGTTTATAAAATTTTTCAGTCTACTATATTGCGCAATCCTCATGCAAGTTGCCCTTATTTTAGCACTTGATTGCTGATACAACCATTTTATAATTGTATGTTTATACAGTACTAGTTAAGTAACTTAATGTCAGGCATTCACTTAACTATAACTTGCCAGTTATATTTATATATGCATGCCTAACTGTATCTGTTATCTTCAGTCTTGATTCTATGTGTGAGTAAACTATTTCTCATTAAAGAAGTCAGTTAAAACTATTTATAACGTATTTTGAGATCAGGAATTAATGATTGATTATGTTTGTATTCACAATATTACAGGTCTTAATGCCTGGACCAGTGACTCTGTACCTTGTAATGGAGTCTGCTTTATGAAACTGATTGTAGATCTTAGGTACTTTGTTCTGTGGCAATATCCTCTTCTGGCTTAACTTCCATTGCAGGATCCTGTACAGCCCATTTTTCCTATGAGTTCTGTTTCTAATCTCTCAAAATATGCAACTGAGAACAGTTAATCTCCGAAGTCATATTTTTCACTTTTTATTGATTCGCAAACTCTGTTAACTCAAGCAACCGGCAAAAAATAAATAAATAAATTAATTAATTAATTAAGAAATACAGAACAATTTACATGTGTTGCACTTTGTCCCCCCCCCCGGCAGAAACATACTTTACGTTTTTAGAGTTTTAAAAAGGGAGATAGGAATAAATTCCTTTTTCTCCAACCTGAAAACAAGTCAAACCAAACAAATAGTATAGGGTACAATATTAGTCAGGCCTGATGTTCTTCGTCTCCCATTGCTGCAGTCCTGACATATGGGTACTCCGCTGTCCACCATCGGCCCGAATACCAAAGGGCTTGAACCGGCGTCGGTCATCGGCGCCCGAGACTGACATCAATACGTGTCAGTACAAATGCGCATGACCGACGCCATAACCTCAGTCTTTCTTGCCGCATGGTCCTAAGCAGAAGCAGAATTTGCAAGTGCCGTTCGGCGTTCTGGAATTGTCGGTTTTCGAGTTTCAGACCGGAGACCAAGTTGGGCTAAGTACCCCGTTGGGGATATTTTTGTCTTTTTCTTGCCTCAGTATTGACGGATGTCAGAAAAAGTTAATAACTGTATTTCTTGTGGGAAACAGATTCCTCATAGGGATTACCATTCACTCTGCATTCCTTGTTTAGGGCCTGAGCACGACATTGTTGGGTGTCGCTTTTGTGCTACTTTTAACAAGCGTACTATTAAACGTCGGTTGGACTGTGCTAGGCTGGTGTTTGGTAAACGTTGTAATTATAACATGCCGTCGGATTCTCCGACGACTGGTTCTTCTAAGAAACGCAAAGAAAAGTCTTTGCGGTCCAAACAGGATGAGGCGTCCGCTCTGGACGGCGGTTCTGTAGTACCACTGGCTTCTTCAGCGGCTCCTTCTGAGAGTTTACCTGAGTCTCAAGGGGAGCCTTTGTTACTGCAGGAAGTGGCTTCTCCTGTGTTAGGCCAGGCTGAGGGTGCTTCTCTGATGTCAGTGGTTCCCTCCCCTCATAGGGTAGTTAGGCCTCCTCCGTCTCAAAGCAGAGGCCATTCTAAGTCTAAGTCTGCTCCTGCTGGTGCTAGTCCCCAGGGTCCAGCTCCTAGGAAGCACATGTTGAAGATGGCTGAAGATTTGATTACTTTAATTAGGGGTTCTATGCCCCCCCCCCCTGTGAAGAGGCCCAGGGTAGAGACAGAGTTGGAGGGTTTGGTTCAGTCTTCCAATGAGTCAGATTCCTCTGTAGAAGAGCTTCAGGATTTCCCTCCTTATTCTGATTCGGAGGCCGAGGACTCTACTCCCTCTGCGTCCCCTCCAGAAGATTTTTCTTTCTCTGAGACTTTGCATTCCATGAGGGAACATTTCAAATGGGAGGGCCAGGATTATTCTGATTCTCGTAAAAGACTAAGAGAATTCTTGTTTTTGCCTCAGCATAGGCCCTTGGCTATTCCCCCTGTACTGGATGTTGTTCAGGATGTGTTTTCTGAGGCTGCCCTTAACCCAGATTCTCTGCCTCCTGCCCCGGTTAAACCAGATAGATACTACAGGGTTCCGGAAGCTCACAAGTATTTATATAAGAGTCCTAGGGCTGATCCAGAAACTATTACTCAAGGCCCCAAAGGGGTTAGGGCTTCTGTGGTTAGGAATCCAGTTCCTCTGGACAAGGATGCTAGGGCCCTGGATAGGTGGGGTAAAAAACTGTATACCTCTTCGACTTTGGCTACGAGAGCTTTAAATTGTCAGTTTCATATGCTCCGGTATCAAAATTTTTTGCTGGGCCAATTGAAATGTAAAGTGGATGCTTTAGCTGAAGGTATTGAATGTAAGGAGCTTCAGGATTTAGTGCATGCTTCAGACCAAGTTGGTAAGCATTCTTTGCAGTGTGGTTTTGATGCTTTACAGGCTTCTTCCAGGGTGGCTGCTACTAGTTCAGTTATTCGTAGGCATGCTTGGCTTAAAGATCAGACTTTGTCAGAGCATGTTAAAGCTCGAATTATAGATGCTCCTCTACAATCTGATGTTCTTTTTGGCCCTCCAGTAGAATCAGTTTTGAAAAAAATTGAGGAAAAAGCTAAGTCTATGCAGACAGTTAAGGATTTTTTACAGGTTCAGCCCACTAAGTTCAGTAGGAATTGGCCTGCTAAGGGATGGTCTTTCCCCTCTTCGGATTATCAATCTAGGGGCAGGTCGAGGCGAGGTAGAGGTAGGGCTTCCTCTCAGGGCCCTGTTACTTCTAGGTCTTTGAATTCTTCTACCCCTTCTGCTGGGGAGGGCAGGGGTCAGTCCTTTCGGAAACGGTCCCAATGACCCGTGTCTTCAGCTGCCAGACTCTGCCTTGCTGGCAGCCCCTCTAGGAGGAAAACTGAGACTTTTCAAAAGGAATTGGCATTTGGTTACCCAAGACAAATGGGTATTGGACATAATAAATCGAGGCTACAAATTTTATTTTCACACACTCCCTCCTTTCAAAGGTATGCCGGATGTGCCTCGTCAGCAAAGACTGGAAGCACAGACTCAAATTTCTTCTCTGCTTCAGTTGGAAGCAATTCAGGCAATACCTTCTGCAGAAAGAGGCACAGGGTTTTATTCCCGTCTTTTCTTAGTGCCAAAGAAAGGAAATACTTGGAGACCAATTCTGGACTTGTCCATTCTAAATACCTTTCTGGAAATTCCAAAATTCAAGATGTTAACACTGCAACAGCTGTTACCTATGCTGGGCAAAAATCACTGGATGGTGACTCTGGATCTCAAGGAGGCCTATCTTCACATTCCTATCAGGCCCAGTTGCAGGAAATTCCTGAGATTTCGGAATGGGAATTTGCATTATCAGTTCTCTGCATTGCCCTTTGGCTTGTCTACTGCGCCCAGGGTATTCACAAAAGTCCTGGCTCCAGTCATAGCTTTTCTCAGGCTACGAGGAATTCAGATTTATCCTTATCTGGACGACTGTTTGATTCTGGCTCAAGGCAAGCACGAACTTCTTCAACATCTGCAGTATGTAATGACAGTTTTAAGATGCCTAGGGTATTCTGTGAACGAAATAAAGTCCAGTCTAGTACCCTCACAAGAGATGTGTTTTCTGGGTGTGAAACTGAATACAGCGGCTCAGATGGCATTTCTTACCCCAGACAAACAAAGGAATCTTCACCTATACTTCCAACAGCTATCAGTAATGTCCAGGCTGACTGCAAGGACAGTCCTTCAAGCCTTGGGGTTCATGGCATCTTGCATTCTAGTACTTCCCAATGCCAAACTGCATATGAGGAAGCTACAATGGTATCTCAAAAGCGTTTGGACTCAACACTGCCACGATTTGGACACTGTCATTCGGATTCTACCTTGCATTCAGAGAGAATTTCTGTGGTGGGCTCAGGAATGTCACCTAAACAAGGGGCTCTCTGTGACCCAACCAGAGGCAAGTCAGATATTAACGACAGGCGCCTCCGAGTCAGCCTGGGGAGCTCATTTCAGAGGAAAATGGATTCAAGACCTTTGGGCCCCAGAGCTACTTCACTTGCATATCAACATGAAAGAGATGCTGGCAGTTCGATTTGCTTTGGAAGGATTCAAAGCCTACTTCAACCAGGACTGGTGTTGATTCGAACAGACAACACGACTGTCATGTGGTACATCAACAAGCAAGGGGGAACTCATTCTTACCCTCTTTGCAGACAAGCAATGCTGTTATGGGAAACTGCTTTGAATCTGCACATCACTCTTAGAGCACAGTTTCTGCCAGGAGCACAAAATTCTTTAGCAGATGTTCTGAGCAGACAGATTGTGGATCCTCACGAGTGGAAATTGGACCCTCAGGTATTTCTTCAGTTGACAATGGCTTGGGGAACTCCGGACATAGATTTGTTCGCTTCTCCTCTGAATTTCCAACTGCCACTGTTTTGCACAAGGCTATTTCATCCAAAAGCCTGGAAAATAGATGCACTATCCTTCAGTTGGAGCAACCTTCACGTGTATGCTTTTCCTCCTTTGCCTCTTCTTCCGAAGGTGCTGTTGAAAGTCAGGAGGGACAAACCTTGCATGATACTTATAGCACCGGATTGGCCTCGTCAGCATTGGTACCCTCTGTTGAGGAGCTTAATTCATGTACCACCTTGGCCACTACCACAGATTCCTCACTTATTGTCTCAGGAAAACAATCATTTTCTCAATGTCAGGGTGCAATCCCTACACCTGACAGCCTGGCACATTCTGTTTTAGAGAAGGGGGACCTTCAGCTCCCTCAACAAGTTTTGGATGTTATTTTGGAAGCCAGGCGTCCTAGTACTCGAAAGTTTATGCTGGTAAATGGAAAAGATTTTTTCTTTGGAGTTCAGCTAAAGGCTTTGATGTCGAATTGCCTAATTTGAGTTGTACATTGCAATATTTGACTATTTTATTGGACAAGGGTTTGTTCTTCTCTTCTGTAAAAGTGCATGCTGCAGCTATTTCTGCTCACTATGATTGTGACCCTCCTTTATTTTCACATCCATTGGTTAAACAGTTTCTTAGAGGGGCAAAGAATATCAGACCCCCACGGAGGGCTCCTACTCCTACCTGGGATCTTAATTTTGTTTTGGAAAAGCTGACTCTGCCTCCTTTTGAACCTGCAGCTACAGCTGACTTGCAGTTGTTGTCCTGGAAGACTGCTTTTTTATTGGCTGTTACTTCTGCTAGAAGGGTATCTGAATTACAGGCCCTCATGGCTGTGGAACCTTTTCTGATTTTTCACAATGACAGAGTTTCCTTACGTACTAATCCTACTTTTCTGCCTAAAGTGATTTCTAATGTGGCATTGAACCAATCTATACATTTGCCTACTTTTATGCTAACCCCCAAAATGAAGGGGAAAAAGTTTTGCATTCTTTGGATGTACATAGGCAGTTGAGGTATTATTTGAGCAGAACCAAAGAGTTCAGAAGATCTCAACAATTATTTGTTTCTTTTGCTTTGACTTCACGAGGGAAAGCTGTCTCGAAACAAACTATTTCCAAGTGGATTGGCCATTGTATTGCTTTTTGTTACTCTCATCATGGAGAGGATGTTCCGGCTGGGATCAGGCCTCATTCTACTAGGGCTACGGCCACTTCTAATGCTTTTTTGAGGGGGGTAGCTACTAAAGACATTCTAGAAGCAGCTACTTGGAGTTCTGTACATACCTTTACAAAGCATTATCATTTACCCCTTTATTCTAGGTCTAGGGCTGGGTTTGCCACTGCAATCTTACAGGGCATGTCTGCAGCTCCTAATGCTATTTAGTTGACCAGCCTCCCTTTTTTCTACCCATATGTCAGGACTGCAGCAATGGGAGACTAAGAACATAGTACAGTTTTGTGCCTACCATAGATGTAGATGTTCGAGGATCTCCATTGCTGCAGTCCAATTTTCCCTCCCTCCTTCCCCCTTTTTCTTTTTAGGTTGGGGTTTTGGGTGGTGTTTTTTGCATTCTGATGTCTGAGGCAAGAAAGACTGAGGTTATGGCGTCGGTCATGCGCATTTGTACTGACACGTATTGATGTCAGTCTCGGGCGCCGATGACCGCCGGTTCTAGCCCTTTGGTATTCGGGCCGATGGTGGACAGCGGAGTACCCATATGTCAGGACTGCAGCAATGGAGATCCTCTAACATCTACATCTATGGTAGGCACAAAACTGTACTTTTTTAATAGCAACTCTCAAGCAACCAGAAACTACAGTTATCTGACATCTACCAATCCCCATGGGTGCCGGTTAACAGAGTTTACTGTAGTTTGCCTTTTAGTTTTTCATTTTCTATTTATAGCTTTCTTGGCCACTAACAGTACTAAAGATAGCAACTTTTACATTTATACTATATTTTCTTATTAAATATAATACTGCCTTCTATTCTGTACTTATTTTTTTTTCCAGTTTGCCATTTCTTTTCTAATCTTAGAATATCTACTGTTTGTGATTTAATGAAAACACTGTCTAACCTTCAGATACTTTTCTTGAACTGTTATAATGTTGGACTACAAGTTGATAATTGCTGGAACCTGTGTTCTGAGAGACTCTGCCTTCCAATCTATCTGCAAATGTACAGAGCTGAGTATATATTTTTTGTTTTAGAGTTTGTACTGTTAATTGTTGCTTAGATTTCTGTTGAAACTGTTTTATCCCACCTCCCCCTGTTTTCTTCCGTGTCTTTAGTTTGTATAACTGGTCTTCACAGCTTGTGTGTTATCTAATTCAAGGATCACTTGCATAAAATTAGACCTGTTAGTAACACCCTGCATTTAATTGCTGGAACCTGTGTTCTGAGAGACTGCCTTCCAATCTATCTGCAAATATACAGAGCTGAGTATATTTTTTTGGTTTTAGAGTTTGTACTGTTAATTGTTGCTTAGATCTCTCTTTTGTCCCACCCACCCTCACTATTTCTGGCTTGTAGTTTAAATTTGGTGGCTTTTGCAGATGCCTGCCCCACTGTAGATTAGATTTGATCTGGGACGTTCCCCCAGTCCCATCTCTTTACCACATTCTACCTAATAAACTTTCTTTCTGCACTTGTTTTAGCCCTTTTTAATTTAATTGCATTTTTTAAACTGTGTTTAGTCTAATATTGCTACATACTCAAGTGTGCTAGCTTGCGCTGCATGTGAATTGTTTTTACTACTGTTTTAGCTACTTTTCTGTAAAAAAAGTAAATAAATAAGCCTGTTTCCTACCGTTCCTGTAACTAGTGTTCCAGATACAGATTTGCTGTATCCAGGACTGTATGTAAGCTTCTGAGCCCCTCAAGCCTTTCTGTGTTGGAGGGAAGCCTTCTAGCTTATCAGTGGGAGTGGTAAGCACTAGGTAACCTGTCTACCACATAAGGAGTGGTTCTGGCCCAGAAATTGTAGATATTGGACGTTTGGGCAATCTCTTCATTCTCTCTCTCTGTCAACTTTCTGATTTGAAAGCCTGCATTTGCACTTGTTTCCGTCCTGTAACTCGTCTAATGCAGATACAGATTCTTAGTTTTAGCACTTAAATTTGCTTATTAATGCTCAGCACTTGTTCAGAACGTGTAAGCACTAAATAAGCTACTAATTACTATAGCACTCAACCTTCCTCATTACCTAGAGAAAAACAGTTTTTGTACTTACTTTTCTCACTTGCTTAGAGAAAAACAGCTCTTGTACTTACTCTCCTCACTTACCTAGAGGAAAATAGTTATTTTATTTAGGCATGTCCAAGAGTCACCTCCCAGTGTTCTCCCCTGTCTATCTGATGAATCTGAGCATCTTGAGGCAATGTAGAAATTGCCTCATGTACACAGACAACCTTCTCCTCCTACCACCCAGCACTACAACCTGTGAGAGATGCACTTATCTAGCCAAACTGGAGGTAAAGCTCTCTCCAACCAAGAGTGAACTTGACAGTCATGAGGAGAAGGTAAACATTTGCACAACACCACACTCATCACATAGTCTCACTAAATCTACACCACCAAAATCCACACATTGTAATGCAACAACATTCGCAGAGGCTCTCAGTAATAATCTGTCTAAGCAACAGAGACCTCCAAAGCAGAAAAGCAAGCAACCTCCATCCCCCAACATAACCCAAATGACATACAGCCCACAGACTCACTCAACCACAGCCAATAAGGCAAAACAACGTACCAAGCACACTAGTCATAGGTGACTCTATAGTCAGGCACACTGATGTCCCACTCATCAGGCTAAACAAGCAGAAGGTTACTGTCGGGTGCCAGGATCTGCCGCATAACCCACGCACTCAAGTCACTCCACAACAAGTACAAATATGACTCTGTCATTGTCCATGTTGGTGTGAATGACCTGAGACGTACCTCCCTGGACTACATGAAAAGAGACATGTAAGAGCTCTCTGATCTTGTGGCCCAGGCAGGTATGACCCTAGCCCTGAGTATCATTCTGCCATCGCCCAGAATGATACCGCAGTACAAGGACAAAATGATTGACTTCAATTGGCTAAGCTTCTGGAGTCATTCTAAGGGGATCCAGTATCTGTCTGCTTGGGATGACATGGTCGAAGGACCACGATGCTTTGCCTCAGATGGCCTGCACCTGTCTCCCCTGGGATTCCGGATACTGGCTAAGGCTGTTGCTGCCCCTACAGTGCCTTTTTTAGGCAAGGTTCAAATAACAAATTCACCACCGTAGCAGGAACAGGCAAGCAAAAACTGAAGGTAATGCTACTCAATGCTAGAAGTCTAAATCTCAAAATGCACTCACTCGAGACACTCCTTAAAACGGAGAACATCGATATCTGTGCAGTGACTGAGACCTGATTCAAGGCTCCAGAGAGCACCCCTGCACTACCAGGCTATAACTCATACCACACTTTTCAGCCATGTAACCTGGAACGAAACACCAAAGGCAGAGGTGTGTCCATATTCATTAAGGATATCCACACCTCCAGGCTAGTTGCTCAGCATAATGCATCCGAGGTTATCAGAGTGTAACTAACTCTGGGCAAAACTGCAATCCAAATTGTAGCTTGCTACAGACCCCCCACTATGCCCCAGGATTCCCACTCCTTTTTTTCTTGATGTACTTGAAAATATTAGGGTTCAACCAAACACCCTAATAATGGGCAACTTCAACTACCCCACCATTAACTGGGGAAACTATTCGTGTACCAACTCCTTAGCTCAACGCTTTTTGGAATTCATAAACTCCAATGTCCTGGATCAACTTATCCACACCCCCACCAGGGGCAACAATATCCTAGACCTAGTCATTACCAACATGAGTGACCAGTGTTCCACACCTGAAGTCAACTCCCTCGTTGGTCCGATCCGACCATAAGCTAATCACCCTTGATATACACATCCCACCCCCACCCCCCATTAAGGAAATCACGGTAAAAATTTTCTCC
Organism: Protopterus annectens; assembly: GCF_019279795.1. Lineage (NCBI taxonomy): Eukaryota > Metazoa > Chordata > Ceratodontiformes > Protopteridae > Protopterus > Protopterus annectens. The sequence continues at coordinate 853,013,718 of NC_056739.1, read as the reverse complement.
AAAGCCAACTTCATGCTTCTTAAGACAGAAGTGGTGAACTTCATGACACCCATGCAGATGGACAATAGAGTTACGACTACTGAATCCTACATAAATGCACTCTATAAGCACTTACAAGAGTGCATGGATCGTGCTATCCCAAACAGAACCAAGACACTATCCTCCAAAAAAAGAAGCCAATCTGGTGGTCCCCTGCCATAAACAAACTGTACAACAGACGGAAGAAACTGTTGCAAAAGAGAGTAAAATCCCATGAGTGGAGGAGCTCCCTGTTTTGTCACCAATTCTAAGGACAACCACAAAGCATTCTATAGTTATGTCAAGAATCTCAAATATATATTGGAACAACTAGTAAGCTGACAAGTCATTCAATAACCCGTTAGAAAACTGGTTGGTTGGTTCCACTTTTTAAATAAAATAAAAATAAAAAATGCAATAATGCGACAACAATTCTCCATACTAAGCGCTTTCACCCACAATCGTATAGGGCATCTTCAGAGTACAAATTCTTCACTAAAAAGCCATCCTTTATATAGTTGGAATTAAATGAATGAATTAATTAATTGGTTAATGATGTAATTGTATAATAACATAATTACTAGTAAAGACACTGGAGAAAGAGTATAAAAGAAACATCTAGAGAAACCGTGTAAAAACACTGAAATATTTCGGAGTCCCAAAATGTGTGTCCAATACTGTAAACCTTAAATAAAACATAACTTTCATTTTCTAGTAATTGTTTGATAAACACTAAATATAAATAAAGATTAATCAAAGTTAACAGTGTTTGCCAGTATTTAACAGATGAAAATGATTTGACAGATAAAAAAGTTTAACAGATAAAGGCATAAAACAGCAGACATAAAAGCCGAAATTATAACATGCTGTTGATCTCACAAAATATAGATCTCACAGGTTCTACACATATTGTACACATATTTAAAATATAAAATTCATATACATATACTAAAAATATAAATTATTAAATATATATTATGAATTGTGAATTGTAAATTGTGAAATAAGTAGTGTGTAATACTTCCACGATCCATCTACATCAGTAATATCTTGAATAAATTATACTTGTGTTTTATTAATCAATGTGTGTATGTCCATTCTTCAATAACATGTTTTTCCAGTAATAGTCAATCGTTAAAAAATTAAAAAATGGTCATAGATCAAAATTTATAATACTAAAAATGTTTAAATCATACTTAAATAAAATATGATTTTAATTTAAGTACACTAGAAACAGAATCATTGATGCCTGGCAGCATACAGGCATTAAGCCTAAGTTGCCAAAGGCATTCCTTGGCTTCCAAAATGACTTTTTCATCACCCCCCTTCTGTACATTGTGTGGGGTTCTGTCAATAATAAAGAATAGAAATCTCTTAAAATTTGCACATTTGATGCTATGATTGTATAAGGCACTGGTATTTTTGTGTTTTTTAATATCTCTGACATGTTCTGCTATACGTACTCTGAGCTTCCTAATTGTTTTGCCAACATAGAAAGCTTGACATGTGGGGCAAGTAGCAACATAAACCACCATCGTTGAATTACAATTACCGTGGCCCGGACATCTGATTGTTTTTCCAAAATTCGTTATAGCAACGTAAGGGCCATCGTTAATGTATTTGCAAAACTGACATGCTCCACATTTACTCATTCTTGACCTTTTGAAATTGTCACTATTGGTACTAGTTTCAAAAATATCTTTCAGATTTCTACCTCTACTATATGTGATCTTAGGATATGTGCCCACCACTTCCGATACTTCTCCATTGTTACTAATAACACTATTCCAAATTTCATGAATAATGCTCGCAATTTCAGGAGATGTTTCATTGTAAGGTAATATAAAGGTGTCCTGTCTAGACTTAGCTTTTTTATCTTCGATTGTGTTACTGACACCAAATATAATAATGGGTCTGTATAACGAAGGTCTTTTAACATTAATCTCTCTCTTAACATTAAAAACTAAGTAATTTGGATAACCCCTGTCCAAAAACATCTTAGATAGTTTTTCCATCTCCAAATTAAATACTTCATCTTTGCTAATAATTCTGGACAGCCTCACCATCTGGCCCTTAACTAAGTTTTTCTTTTGGTAATATGGATGACAGCTGTCAAAGTGTAAAAAAGAGTTTGAGAAAGTCTTTTTCCTAAATATAGTAGATTCTATGTTATAAACTATGTCCAAAAATGCACAATCATTGTTGTATATTTGATTGGTAAATTTAAGAAAACTAGATGTCTTACCTAAATATTCTACAAATTCTTCCTTGCTACCCTTCCAAACAATCAGTATATCATCCAAATACCTTAAATAAACAACAATTTTATTCCAAAACGCAGATGTAAAAACATACTCTGTCTCCCAGTGCGTTAAATCCAGGTTTGCATATATTGGGGCACACCTTGCCCCCATGGCCACACCAGTTTTTTGTCTGTAATATTCTTCGTTCATATATAAAAAATTGTTTTCAAGAACTATCAGTTCTGTCAAGAATCTACATTTCGGTCCTGCCATCCCACTAAATTTTAATAGGGTGGCCTCAAACATTTCCAAACCTTCTGTGTGTGGAATTACTGTGAATAAATTCACTACATCTATGGTCGCCATAAAAAAATTAGGCCCTATTTTTTCCTTATTTTGTCTTATTAATTCCAGACAATGCCATGAATCCTTTAACACATGTGGTAGTTTATTCAATGTCTCCTTACAATGAAAATCTATATATGCCCCAATGGCCTCTGTCTTGGATCCTCTAGCTGAAACAATAGGACGAAATGGGGGGTTCTGTGGATTCTTATGTATTTTAGGAATTCTGAAAATGGATGGAATTACTGGAAACTCAACTGATAAATAAGAAAACTCGTCCTTATTAATAATGCCATTCATTAAATATTCGTATAACAACCAATCAATTTTTGTGTATGCGCTATACATTTCACTTTTACTTACTTTTTCGTAGGTGTTACTGTCATCCAACATATTAGTCATCTTATTATAGTAATCTGTATTTGTCATTATAACTACACCCCCTCCTTTGTCCGGTTTCATGATTCTGTAATTGCCTGACGTAGTTAATTCTCTGACAAAATACTTCCGCTGAAGTCAAATTTTATATGTTGTATGTTTTTTTAGTTAGTAGTCTCCTAATCTGGCTTTCACATAATGCTTCAAAAATGTGAATTATGAAGTTCTGTGGGGGTATAAATATGCTGCTGCGTTTTAAAGTGAAGTTACTAGAATCAGAAGTGTGATTCATGCTGTTTGAAAAAAAAGATTTTTAAATTCAAAATTCTAGTGTATAGTTTTAAATTAATTAGTAGTTTGCCTATATCTAATTTAAATGAAGGCACAAAGGTAAAACCTCTTCTAAATAAAGCTAAAAAATCCTTGTCAAACTTTTTGTTCGTAAAGTTGTATATACTAAAACCTCCCTCAGTAACAATGGAACAATAATTGTCACTGTCAGTACTACTGGAAATTGCTGCTGTATCATAGTCTAATGCTCAGTGTCCATAAATTGTTGTGTTAGAACAATTAATATCTGGCAACTGAAGGGCATAGTCTGATGTAATAAAAACATTTTTGTCAGTTTGATCTAATAAAAAGCATGGACTTGTCTCCGCCAAGAATTGGCTCTCTGTGCTGTTCTGTTGTAATTTCTGTTCTGCTGATAATTGTGACTGCCATAACGCTCTCGTATCCGTTCTGATCTCCTTGAGAGGTGGTTCTTCTAAAAAAAAAAAAAAAAAACCCCCTGACCTTCCTCTTCAAACATGTTTTCAACTCTATTTGTTGTCTCATTAAAAGGGGCTCTGTTCACTTCCCTACCATAACCAGCCTCAGTAGTAGTGTAACGTTTCATATTCCTATATTCTTTGAAATGAGTGTAAACCTTCTTGTTGAATGACTTGTCAGCTTACTAGTTGTTCCAATATATATTTGATTTTGTGTTTTCGGTCTCTCAATAGTCCGTTTTCATTCTGGTTGTTGGCAGTACTTTTTAGTTTTATTTTTCGTTCCGTGACATGTATTTGTAGCCATTCGGTTGGAAGTTATAGTATACGTGATATTTTTGGACACTACTACTGTTATTGGGTGTGTAATGGATCGTGTTATTTTGGAACACCTTGAATCCACTCAAAAACTTATCAAGGCTCTACATGACAGAATGCAGAAGAGCCCAGTCACTAAAGAGATTATCGTTTCCGATTCACAGGAGCAGGTATACACTCTGCATTCTACTCCGAAAACCAGTTTTCACAGACAGTCAGCTAGCAATCGTTCTAGGAGTCCTACCAGAGGAGGAGTCAACACAGGAAGTGACATTCGAGTGGATGTACGCTCGAACTCCGTGCAGAACACTAGGGGCGGACAGAATGGAGGCATGTTAGACGCAGTAGCAGGAAACGAAACTCATTATACAGAACTAAAACAGTTTTTAGCAGCTCCTACACTACGTGACCAACAGGAGCTGAAAGGCAGGGACATGGGAACTCTTAACACGCAATTTAAGGAGTTTGAACGCATGCTACGGACCTACAAGTCAATCCAAATGGACAACGCATTTCTTGAAAGATCCTTGGAACTTCGACAAGTTCCTAAAGGATTACGTGTTTTCAAATTACCTTATGGTTTTAAAGAAGGTACTGTTTTATTTGATAAGTTAACTGAACTATTTGATAAAAACTGGACTGGAACTTTTAAAGTTAGTTATACGTAACAACAACTATAAATTGACATCCTTAAATGAACAACTGTGTTTGTTAGATAAAAGTATTAAACAAGATTTGTTATATGAACACAACAAGTTTCGCTTAGAAAATATTTTTAAAGATATGGACAAATTTGTTAACAAAGGGTTAGATATCAAGAATCGGAAGCTTAGTAGGGACACTTCTGATTATAAGAACAAGAAGGTTTACACTCATTTCAAAGAATATAGGAACATGAAACGTTACACTACTACTACTACTGAGGCTGGTTATGGTAGGGAAGTGAACAGAGCCCCTTTTAATGAGACAACAAATAGAGTAGAAAACATGTTTGAAGAGGAAGGTCAGGGGTTTTTTTTAGAAGAACCACCTCTCAAGGAGATCAGAACGGATACGAGAGCGTTATGGCAGTCACAATTATCAGCAGAACAGCACAGAGAGCCAATTTTTGGCAGAGATAAGTCCATGCTTTTTATTAGATCAAACTGACAAAAATGTTCAGTTGCCAGATATTAATTGTTCTAACACAACAATTTATGGACACCGAGCATTAGACTATGATACAGCAGCAATTTCCAGTAGTACTGACAGTGACAATTATTGTTCCATTGTTACTGAGGGAGGTTTTAGTATATACAACTTTACGGACAAAAAAGTTTGACAAGGATTTTTTAGCTTTATTTAGAAGAGGTTTTACCTTTGTGCCTTCATTTAAATTAGATATAGGCAAACTACTAATTAATTTAAAACTATACACAAGAATTTTGAATTTAAAATCTTTTTTTCAAACGGCATGAATCACACTTCTGATTCTAGTAACTTCACTTTAAAATGCAGCAGCATATTTATACCCCCACAGAACTTCATAATTCACTTTTTTGAAGCATTATGTGAAAGCCAGATTAGGAGACTACTAACTAAAAAAACATACAACATACAAAACTTGACTTCAGCGGAAGTATTTTGTCTTGAGAGAATTAACTAAGTCAGGCAATTACAGAATCATGAAACCGGACAAAGGAGGGGGTGTAGTTATAATGACAAATACAGATTACTATAATAAGATGACTAATATGTTGGATGACAGTAACACCTACGAAAAAGTAAGTAAAAGTGAAATGTATAGAGCATACACAAAAATTGATTGGTTGTTATACGAATATTTAATGGATGGCATTATTAATAAGGACGAGTTTTCTTATTTATCAGTTGAGTTTCCAGTAATTCCATCCATTTTCGGAATTCCTAAAATACATAAGAATCCACAGAACCCCCCATTTCGTCCTATTGTTTCAGCTAGAGGATCCAAGACAAGAGGCCATTGGGGCATATATAGATTTTCATTGTAAGGAGACATTGAATAAACTACCACATGTGTTAAAGGATTCATGGCATTGTCTGGAATTAATAAGACAAAATAAGGAAAAAATAGGGGCTAATTTTTTTATGGCGACCATAGATGTAGTGAATTTATTCACAGTAATTCCACACACGGAAGGTTTGGAAATGTTTGAGGCCACCCTATTAAAATTTAGTGGGATGGAAGGACCGACATGTAGATTCTTGACAGAACTGATGGAAATAGTTCTTGAAAACAATTTTTTATATATGAACGAAGAATATTACAGACAAAAAACTGGTGTGGCCATGGGGGCAAGGTGTGCCCCAATATATGCAAACCTGGTTTTAACACACTGGGAGACAGAGAGTATGTTTTTACATCTGCGTTTTGGAATACAATTGTTTATTTAAGGTATTTGGACGATATACTGATTGTTTGGAAGGGTAGTAAGGAAGAATTTGTTGAATTTGTAGAATATTTAGGTAAGACATGTAGTTTTCTTAAATTTACCAATCAAATATACAACAATGATTGTGCATTTTTGGACATAGTTTTTTCATTCCAGAATAACAACATAGAATCTACTATATTTAGGAAAAAGACTTTCTCAAACTCTTTTTTACACTTTGACAGCTGTCATCCATATTACCAAAAGAAAAACTTAGTTAAGGGCCAGATGGTGAGGCTGTCCAGAATTATTAGCAATGATGAAGCATTTAATTTGGAGATGGAAAAACTATCCAAGATGTTTTTGGACAGGGGTTATCCAAATGACTTCGTTTTTAATGTTGAGAGAGATTAATGTTAAAAGACATTAGTTATACAGACCCATTATTATATTTGGTGTCAGTAACACAATCGAAGATAAAAAAGCTAAGTCTAGACAGGACACCTTTATATTACCTTACAATGAAACATCTCCTGAAATTGTGAGCATTATTCATGAAATTTGGAATAGTGTTATTAGTAACAATGGAGAAGTATCGGAAGTGGTGGGCACATATCCTAAGATCACATATAGTAGAGGTAGAAATCTGAAAGATATTTTTGAAACTAGTACCAATAGTGACAATTTCAAAAGGTCAAGAATGAGTAAATGTGGAGCATGTCAGTTTTGCAAATACATTAACGATGGCCCTTACGTTGCTATAACGAATTTTGGAAAAACAATCAGATGTCTGGGCCACGGTAATTGTAATTCAACTATGGTGGTTTATGTTGCTACTTGCTCCACATGTCGAGCTTTCTATGTTGGCAAAACAATTAGGAAGCTCAGAGTACGTATAGCAGAACATGTCAGAGATATTAAAAACACAAAAATACCAGTGCCTTATACAATCATAGCATCAAATGTGCAAATTTTAAGAGATTTCTATTCTTTATTATTGACAGAACCCCACACAATGTACAGAAGGGGGGTGATGAAAAAGTCATTTTGGAAGCCAAGGAATGCCTTTGGCAACTTAGGCTTAATGCCTGTATGCTGCCAGGCATCAATGATTCTGTTTCTATTTCTAGTGTACTTAAATTAAAATCATATTTTATTTAAGTATGATTTAAACATTTTTAGTATTATAAATTTTGATCTATGACCATTTTTTAACGATTGACTATTACTGGAAAAACATGTTATTGAAGAATGGACATACACACATTGATATATTTATTTATTTTATTATAAATAAATTAAACACAAGTATAATTTATTCAAGATATTACTGATGTAGATGGATCGTGGAAGTATTACACACTACTTATTTCACAATTTACAATTCATAATATATATTTAATAATTTATATTTTTAGTATATGTATATGAATTTTATATTTTAAATGTGTACAATTTGTGTAGAACCTGTGAGATCTATATTTTGTGAGATCACAATTTACAATTCATAATATATATTTAATTTATATTTAGTATATGTATATGAATTTTATATTTTAAATGTGTACAATTTGTGTAGAACCTGTGAGATCTATATTTTGTGAGATCAACAGCATGTTATAATTTCGGCTTTTATGTCTGCTGTTTTATGCTTTTATCTGTTTTATCTGTCAAATCATTTTCATCTGTTAAATACTGGCAAACACTGTTAACTTTGATTAATCTTTATTTACATTTAGTGTTTATCAAACCATTACTAGAAAATTAAAGTTATGTTTTATTTAAGGTTTACAGTATTGGACACACGTTTTGGGACTCCAAAATATTTCAGTGTTTTTACACTGTTTCTCTAGATGTTTCTTTTATACTGTTTCTCCAGTGTCTTTACTAGTAATTATGTTATTATACAATTACATCATTAACCAATTAATTAATTCATTCATTTAATTCCAACTATATAAAGGATGGCTTTTTAGTGAAGAATTTGTACTCTGAAGATGCCCTATACGATTGTGGGTGAAAGCGCTTAGTATGGAGAATTGTTGTCGCATTATTGTATTTTTTATTTTTATTTCATTTTAAAAAAGTGGAACCTACCAACCAGTTTTCTAACGGGTTATTGAATGTCAAGAATCTCGATAGCAGCACCCAAATCTGCTCTGAGTTGCAGCACGAAAATTACAGAACCAACTGATACTGCCAACATCCTGGCAGATAGGTTCAGTGCTAACTTAAACCCCCCCCCCCCTCCTAAAGGGCCCATATCTCTACAGGAAGAATGCAGAGTCCCTGTAATTACAACTACGCAGGTAAAAGCTGCACTCTCCAAAGCCAAAAACACAGCATCCATGGGACCAGACCACATCCCAGGCTGCGTTTTACACGAACTTCACAACGAACTGGCTCCCTACTTAAGCACCATGTTCAGTAATAGCTGCGCATCAGGCTTTGTGCCCACTGAATGGCACACAGCAACAGTTATCCCATTCCACAAAGGGGTAGCCACCACTGATCCCGGGAACTGTCGACCTATTAGCCTGACGAGCCTGGTCTGCTATCATCATGGAACTCATAAACAAAAGACATTGGTAACCTCCAAACTCTGGATCCCACCCAGTTTGTCATGCCTCTTGAACCTGATCGACTTCTTTGTGGCAGTCACCAAAGCCGTAGATGAGGGTAAGGTAGTTCACACAGCCTGTCTTGACCTCGCCAAGGCTTTCGACCTCATCCCCCATTCTGTAATTTATAGCTAAACTCACTAAACTAGGTATAAATCCCTACGTCACAAGATGGGTTGCCAATTGGCTCACTGACGGGACCCACACTGTAAAAGTTGCAGACTCCAAATCTGACCTCAAAGCAGTGACAAGTGGAGTACTACAGGGTTCCGTCCTGGGACCTCTCCTGTTTGATACAAGGCCTCTGGCTAACGAAGTTCGCAGATGACTGCAAACTAGGAGCTATAGTCAAGTCCCCAAATGATGTGGACTTCCTACAATAGGGCCTCGCTGAGACAGATGCCGGGTGTCAGACCCATGGCCTCATGCTCAATGCCAAAATGTGCAGTGTCATCCCCTTTGGTAAAAGCTCAGTACCCATAAACTACCGCATGGGCAGCAATCTACTTAACACTGAATGTGTGATGAGAGACCTTGGGACCCAGGTGGACAGTAGTCTCTCCTTTGATAGTCACATCGCCACAGTAGTCAGGAAGTCCTCCTATGTGGCACACCTCATCATAAAAGGGTTCTCATCCAGGAAAAAAGAGGTCATTGTTCCTCTCTACTCTACACTTATTAGACCCATTATAGAGTACAACGCCCCTTTTGGAATGTACCTCACAAGACATCTGCAGCAGCTGGAAAGGTCACAGAAGTACCTCACAAAGAGGATTACTGGCCTCAAACAAATGCCCTACACTGACAGTCTCAAAAAAACTCAAGCTTTACAAAATAGCATATAGTCTACTCCGAGGTGATCTCTGCCTAACATATATAAAGCTATGTCAAACCCAGAGCTGTTGGACATTCTATACCTAAAGCAATCCCAATCCCTCCGAGCTGCATGCTCTAGGGACCTAAACCTTGTTACCACAATAAACAGGATATGCTGGAGGGATAGATCCCTGTCCCAGAGACTTTCCATACTCTGGAACAGGCTACCCATCTATGTCAAGCAAAGTTCTTCATTAGCACTCTTCAAGAAAAATCTTGAGTGGATGGGAAATAGAAAATACACCCCGGGGATCACTTCTGTGTGTCTGCTCAACAGTGGCACAGGAAAATAACTTTTTTGGGTGGCATAAGCCAGGGATCATTGTTGGCTAGGCTTACGTAGGCCCTTGGGCCGATAGCCTAGTACCTACCTATGAACCCAAAAGGTTGTCTAGCTTCATCCCACTTATTGCTTCAGCTTCTTTTATCATCTGCTGGAAGAGCCTTTTGCTGTTTCTTCTCCAAATGTTTCTTTCGTTCATTTATGTGCTGTTATTACTATATGTAGTGTAACCTATTGGTGGTGGTCTGTGTAAAATAAAATTATACCTTGGAGATTTTAAAGATTTGTTTAATTCTTAAAGTTGTATATAATAATAATAATAATATTTTTTTCCAATTTACTAGATCCACCCAAATGCTCATGTGTGATCCCTAGTGTTACCTGTTTGAGCACTATGCCTATTGTGTGCTTCCATTTGGGCATATGTTGTGCAGTACTAATAAATTAACTTAATGTCAGACATTTCAAAATCGATATCTAAATTGCATGACTTTTTAGTATGCCTCTAAGTCTGAAAGTTCCAAACCACTTTGTTCCTTTGTCATTATTAGTTTTCCCTTTGCAGTCTTTCTCTCTTATTATTCCAAAGAAACTCTAATTTCCTTTATTGTATTCTAGGTCTGATATTTCAGTTCACGCATAAGCTTGACCTACATAAAGAATCAGTAGGACCAAAAACATCATAATTGCTTGTACCGTATTGATGTCCTTACATATGTTTCCACAGTTTTATTTTCCTTGTAAGTTTTTTAATAATTCCATCCCACATTACCTTAGCTGCTCTCTTAACTTTACATTTCAGCAAAAATTTCCCATGTATATTTTTCTGCTATGACCCTACATAAAAGGGAAGCTGTCTGCCCAATTGTGTGTTGTGGCATTTTTTTTTGTGATCATTCTGGACTGGTAAGGTAACACTGCGGTGGTGGTGCTGCGGTAGCGTTGTCGCCTCATAGACGTTGCCCGTTCGATTCTCAGAGCGTCTTCTGTGTAGCGACGTGTGAATGGGCGTTCCTTCGTTGAAGGTTGTGCGTTAGGCCCAGCAAGCCAGTACGTAAAAATCTACTGCCAATCATTAGCGGACCGGCGTTCCGCTGTGGCGACCCCTAACTGGGGAAAAGCCGAAAGACACAAAATTCTGGACTGGTAAGGTAACCTTTTTTTTTTTTTTTTTTGCAGACAGTGTAATATTGCATGTTTTGTTACTGTTACTCTATTTATATCCTTTATATCCAATTATGTTTATTTCCCTGGCTACTGAGTCTAAATATAAAATAGGAAAGTAATGGTGAAAGTGGACAACCCTGCCACAGTTTTTTAAGGCTAATTGCTTTAGACAGCTCACCACCCTATTTCATTCTAGCTTTAGCTCCTCTGCAGATATTAAATATTAATATTGCCCATATTTGTGGAAACCTAAATGCCATAAGGAAACTTTTCATAAATTCCCAGCTCTTGGCTACCAGTCCTGTTAACTTTCTTAATTGTACAGTGAATCCTTTTGAATTGTAAGGGTTCTAGTAATATTAAATGTTTGCCTACTTTCTATAAACCCACAGTGATTTAGAGCTATTCTTCTTAGCAAATATATTTTTGCCTTTCTTTTTGCCAGAATAAAAATAGACCCTTTGCTGTCATAATTCAGAATCTCAGTGAGTTTGAATCTAGTATCTCTCCCTCTTTTCCTATAACTACTATTACTACTTTCCAAGTCCTCACCCAGAAAAATATTGCCAAAAAGTACTATTCAGGCTTTTATCTCTATTGCCAAAAAGTACTATTCAGGCTTTTATCTCTTGCTTGTTCATTTTCCACAGTCTAATGGAATTCTATCACTGTCAGGAGTTTTCCCTGCATTCTAGTTTATCATTACTGTTTTAATTTCATTTTCCTTTTATCTTTGATTTTAATACATCTCTTTTTTTTTTCTTAAATGTTGCTGCCTGTGTGTTAACTCTGAACTGCTGCATCTTGTTCATATAGTGTATTGTGGTGATTCGTTATGTTTAGTAGTTTTTATTACACTCAGTTCTATTCTCATATTCCTAATTTTGAAGTTGTCATCTGTCACAGTTTTGTTGGCATGGATGTTGAACCAGCAATCTGGTTGCCCTAAGACTATTGCCAAAAAATGGCTATTTTTAAAAGTCATTTTTGTAAGTACTCTTGTATAGATATGCTAGGTTCTTTCTTTAAGTTGTTCAACCTGTTGTGTTCCACTTACCCTTTTTGCTTCTGTAAATCCATAACTTTTTAAAGCCTGCATGGTAACTCCTGTGACTTCTTCATATTGCATTTGCTTTCAGTTTGCAGCATTTCTAATCTTCAGTTTAAGATTATCCTAGTTCTTTGCAAGGTCTTTTATTGCTAGGGTTCAAATCTAATAACATTTCTTTTAAAGTCTGAGTCACCAGATCCTTCAATAGTCCTTCTTGAAAGGAAGTTATTGTAAAGAATGTCAGTATTTCTTTTGAAAATGTGCATATTCATTCTGCTTCATGCTGTTTTGTTTTAATTACACTATTGAGTCCATGTACATGCATAGATTTCTAAAGTGTCTACCTTCTGCCAGTGTTCTATGATATTTTAGCCTTCTGGAGATTTCTTATAGGGATCCAGTTTCCCGCCAGTACTGTACATCCCTGACAAAAAGCAATAACCTCTCCTATGCTATTTACATCTTTCACTCCTTTCATGGGATATATGGTGCAGCCAGTGTAATTTTCACACCCTGTCAGCAACCTTTCAACACTTAATGTCCTCCCCGTCTGACTTCATTTGTTCCTCAATCTATACTCCTGCACCCCACCCCCTTTGTTTTCCTTTATCTCCATTTCCTAGTCTGTCGAGCATACTGTCTCTGTAGTGGCACACTGGCCATGGTTCATAGGTTCATAGGTTCATAGGTTTATACTAGGCTATCTGCCCGAGGGCATTTACAAGCTTTAGTATGGGGAACTATACCCATTATTTTGCTGTGCCTCTGTCGAGCAGTGACACTGAGGTAATCCCTGGGGTATATCTGCGATCTCCCATCCATTGGTCAAGATTTCTCTTGAACAAGGCCAGCGAGGTGCTCTGCCTCACATGTACCGGGATTTTGTTCCACAGCATAGGGAGTCTTTGGGTAATGAATCTATCCCTCCAGCACGTCCTATTAATAGCCGTGTCGAGGTTTAAGTCTCTTGTGGCTCTGATGGATCTAGATTTTTTGAGGTGAAGCATATTCATCAAATCTGGGTTTGACATGGCCTTGTATGTTAGGCAAAGGTCACCTCTGAGCAACAGTCATTTTTGTAAGTCATTTTTGTCTGGTTATGGGAACTTACTATCATTTCAAATGTTGTGGGGAATGGCTATCAGCTGCACAGGCATTAGGAGATTATTTGTGTTTTGTCAGCTGCATCCTGGCCATGAAACCAGTTTTGTGTATTTTTATTAGCTTCAACTCTTGGTGGTAATATTTCCCCCTGTGTCACTGTAAGGGCTGCTTCTGCTGTGCTTTGAGAAGAAAGACGCTGCCGTAATTGGCTTGGTCAGGCACAAAGCACATCCTTTCTGACCAACCAAAGCTTTTAGGTGGTACTTACTGCAATGTAGTGTGTCAAAGATTCTCTGAAACTGCTAGCTGAAACTTGCCACCCTCCAATGGTTCCCAGTCATTTGCCTGAGCCACTAATCAACCCAGTTTACATGGGTCATAGTCTGGGCTAGGTCAGTACTGTCTGTTGTTTCTGTTTGTTTATTCAAAGCTGTTAAGGCAGATTATGCCGTAGGAAAGATTTATATTATATTCAGTTTACCTTGATACTTTTCTGTTGCACACTGGTCCTTAAAAGTTAACGCTTTTTGTGCAGTTTTGTATATTTTTCTACAATGTTTCAACTGAATTGCTCTCTTAATAGAACATACAATTCCCTCTGTTGCTAAGAAATATAATAATAGTTGTTTACATATTTTTGCAAACCGTAGAGCTGACATTCTGTACAAACTGGGTAAAACTACTTCCATTTTAGTTTCATTCAAATCCAGTTTAGCAGAACAGCTATTGTAAATCATCTGTTCTCTGTTGCCTGCAGTATTTCTGAAGCGGTCCCTCTATCCTAGTGTTGCTAGTTGGCCAGTAAATATTTCATATGCTGCAGCTATTTTTAAAAGCAGCACCGATGCCCAGAGGCAGTGAATCCTTACAGTCTGGTAGAGCTTTTCAGTGAAAACAAATTCCATTCCCAAGGTCACTGCAGATTTTGCCATTCACTGTAAGAACTATATTAACAAATGTGACAAAGAAAATGAAATGGCATTTTCCAGTGGGCATATTTTTTACTTTTTAGTCATTGCAAACAACCTCTTGCATTTAATCTTCTTCTCTCTCATTATTTCTAGTGAATTATTTTTGTAACTCTTGATATGTAGTCTGTTTTCAGGCAAAATACTTTTCTCGTTAATGTTTCTGGTAATGCATGCAAAATGTATCTGTTGCTTTCTGTCGCATATTGGTTTCCTTTCTCATTGAAAAAGGAATTTTAATCCATAAGCATGTTTTGACAGTAAGGTGAAATTGAGTAGCTTATTTTCACACTGGTAGTTACTAATCTCAGTGGATTTACATCACACATTAGTTTGTTCTTTTTTTCATTCATCAGTCATTTACTTCTCTCCCTATCCACTCAGTGCTATTGTGGTCATTTTAATAAAAACAATTTAAATACTGTTTCCAGTTTAAAAACAGGGAATTGGAGACGGCGTATAGGTTCATAGGTATGTACTAGGCTAATGGTCCTGGAGCCTTTACAAGCCTAGCCCATAGAAGTGCCCTGGCATCGTGTCGCCCGACGATAGTTCCCAGTGCCTCTGTCAAGTAGAGCCACTGGGAGTGATCAACCTTGTGGTATAGGTTCCTTATTCAGGCAAGTATAAACTTGATTTTAAGCAAAAATTTGCCATAATTACTACAGTTATTAATCTGTTAGTTTTGTCTAGTATTTAATTATTTCAGTGATTTTTAAGATGCCCTTCAGAGTGCAGCTTGCTTTTTAATTTGTATTTCATATTTTCAAGTTTGAACATTTTAGCTTTTTGAAAACTTTCATTTTCCTTGTTTTAACCAGCATTTTCTTGTAGAAAACGGGGAAAAGTCCATCTCCCATTATGTATTCATAGTTGGCTTTTGTGCACTTTGACTGGTTGGCTGTATTCCCTCATCACCTTCTCTTGTCTCCATCTGTTCTCTTTGCTAGTTCATCTTGGGCCTGTTGAGGGTCTGCATTAATTTTTAATTGAAGTGAATAGATTGTGATGTGGGATATTGTGACTTGGAACAGTTTATTTTCCCTGCAGAGTTTTAAGGATGGAAAGAAGGTAAGCAAGTCTTCATAATGAAAAGTTCCCTTCATCCACAAAGTACAATTGCCTCCTTTAGGTAGTATGTCATTGGTTTAATTAGTGTTGGCCTTGACTACTTCTGTTTTGAATTGGGAATAATTACTTTATTTTAATTTCATCTGTAGTAAGTCTAGTCCATGTACTTCTTTTGAAGTCTTTATACAGTCATTCCCATAGGTAGGTACTAGACTATTGGCCCTAGGGCCTATATAAGCCTAGCCAAAAGGTACCCTGGCTTTTGCACCCAAGAAAATTATTTTCCTGTGCCACTGTCGAGCAGAGCCACAGAAGTGATCCCTGGGGTGAATTTCCAATCTCCCATACAATCATCAAGATTTTTCTTGGAGTGCTAATGAGGAGCTTTGTTTGATATAGATAGGTAGTTTGTTCCAGAGTATGGGAAGTCTCTGGGACAGCAGTCTATCCCTCCAGCATGTTCTGTTTGTTGTGGTGACAAGGTTTAGCTCCCTAGAGCGTGTAGCTCAGAGGGATTGGGATTTCTTTTAGTGGAGCATGTCCAAAAGCTCTGGTTTTGACATAGCTTTGTGTGTTGGGTAGAGATTGCCTCTGAGTATGCGATAGAGTAAAGCTGCAGTTTTTTGAGACTGTCTGCGTAGGGCATCTGTTTGAGGCCGGTAATCCTCTTTGTGAGGTATTTCTGCGGCCTTTCCAGTTGTTGATGTCCTGTGAGGTATATACCAAAAGGGGCATTGTACTCTATAATGGGTCTAATGAGTGACGAGTAGAGGGGAACAATGACCTCTTTTTTTTTTTTTTTCCTGGATGAGAAACCTTTTGTGATGAGGTGTGCCACGTAGAAGGATTTCCTGACTACTGTGGCAATGTGATTATCAAAGGAGAGACTACTGTCCACCTGTATCCTAAGGTCTCTTATCACACTTTCAGTGTTAAGTAGACTACCGCCTATGTGGTAGTTCATGTGTACAGAGTTTTTACCAAAAGGGATGACCATGCACTTTTTGGCATTGAGCTTGAGGCCATGGCTTTGACACCAGTCATCTGTCTCGGCGAGGTCCTTTTGTAGGATGTCCACATCTTTTGGAGTTTTGATTATGGCTCCTAGTTTGCAGTCATCTGCGAACTTCATTAGCCAAAGACCTTCTGTGTTAGCCTGTACTTCAGAGAAGTAGATACCAAACAGGAGAGGACCCAGGACTGAACCTTGTGGTACTCCACTTGTCACTGGTCCGAAGTTGGCTTTGGAGCCTGCTACTTTTACAGTGTGGGTTCTGCCAGTGAGCCAGTTGGCAACCCATCTTGTGACATAGGGATTTATACCTAGTTTAGTGAGTTTATCTATAATTACAAATTGGGGGATGGTGTCAAAAGCCTTGGCGAGATCTGGATAGGCTGTGTGAACCACCTTACCCTCCTCTACGGTTTTGGTGATCACTTCAAAGAAGTCTGTCAGGTTTAGGAGACATGATCTGCCTTTTACAAACCCGAACTGGGTGGGGTCCTGAGTTTGGAGATTACCAGTGTCATTGTTTATAAGTTCCATAGCCTTGCAGACCAGGGTCATCATGCTGATGAGGCGGTAGTTTCCGGGGTCCATGTTGGCTCCTCCTTTGTGGAGTGGGATAACCGTCACTGTGTGCAATTCAGTGGGCACATAGACTGAGGTTGAGGCTATGATTGAACATGGTACTTGGGTGGGGTGCCAGTTCTGCAATTCATGTAGAACACATCCTGGGATGTTGTCAGGTCCCATGGATGCTATGTTCTTGGCTTTGGAGATTGTGTTTTTTACCTGTGCAGCTGTGATTACAGCAACTTTGCATTCTTCCGGTGTAGAGATGCCCCTTTTAGGGGATGGGGGGGGGGTAAAGTTAGCACTGAACCCATCTGCCAGGATGTTGGCAATGTCCGTTGGTTCTGTATATTTAGTGCCATTGTGCTGTAACTTAGAGCAGATCTGAGTGTCGCCATTGAGATTCTTGACATAGCTCTAGAATGCTTTGTGATTTTGTTTTCGTAACTAGCTTTGGAGGATTTTATGAGGGATCTCCGCTTCTTACTGAGGCTGACCAGGGAGTTCCTCCAATCATGGGATTTTACTCTTTTTTTTTTTGCAATGGCAGGGGACCACCACATTGGCTTCCTTTATTTGGAGGATAGCATCTTGGTTCTGTTAGGGATTGCACGATCCATGCACTCGTGTAAGTGCTTATAAAGTGCATTTGTATAGGATTCAGCAGTCATACCTCTATTGTCCGTCAGCATGGGTGACTTCTGTCTTAAGCGTGAAGTTGGCTTTGGAGATATTTTTTACGGTGGTTTCCTTAATGGGGGGTGGGGGAGGGATGTGGATGTCTAGGGTAATTAGCTTGTGGTCGGATCTGACCAATGAGTAATTGACCTCTGGTGTGGAGCAGCGGTCGCCCATGTTGGTAATAACCAGGTCTGGGATATTGCTGCCCCTGGTGGGGGTGTGGATAAGTTGATGCAAGGCATTGAAATTTATGAATTACAGAAAACTTTGAGCCCGAGTGTTGGTACATGAGAAGTTTTCTCAGTTAATGGTGGGTAGTTGAAATCGTCCATTATTAGGATGTTGGGTTGTACCCTAATATTTTCCAGTGTATCAAGAAATGAGGAGTGGGAATCCTGGGGCATGGTGGGAGATCGGTAGCAAACTACAGTTTGGATTGCAGTCTTGCCCAGAGTTAGTTGCACTTGGATAATCTCAGATGCATTATGCTGGGCAACTAGCCTGGAGGTGTGGATATCCTTAATGAATATGGACACACCTCCTCCTTTAGTGTTTCAGTCCAGGTTAGGTGGCCGAAAGATGTGGTATGAATTATAGCCTGGTAATGCAGGGGTACACTCTGGTGCCTTGAACCAGGTCTCTGTCACTGCACCAATGTCTGTTCTCCATTTTTAAGGAGTGCCTCGAGTGAGTGCATTTTGAGGTTTAGACTTCTAGCATTGAGTAACAATACCCTCAGATTGTGCTTGCATGTACCTGTTACGGTGGTGAATTTTGTAATTTGAACCTTGCCTAAAAAAGGCACTATAGGGGTGGCTAGTGCCTTAGCCAGTATCCGGAATCTTAGGGGCGACAGGTGCAGGCCATCTCTGGCAAAGCTTTGTGGTTTGTCGATCATGTCATCCCAGGCCAACAGATACTGGATCCCCTTGGAATGACACCAGAAGCTTAGCCAATTGTTGAAGTCAATCATTTTGTCCTTGTACTGTGGTATCATTCTGGGTGATGGCAGGATGCTACTCAGGGCTAGGGTCATACCTACCTGGACATCAAGATCCTCCATGTCCCTTTTCATGTAGTCCAGGGAGGTACATCTCGGGTCATTCACACCAACATGGACAATGACAGAGTCATATTTGTACTTGTTGTGGAGTGACCGGAATGCGTGCGTTATGTGGCGGATCCTGGCACCCGACAGGCAGCTGACAGTAACTTTCTCCTTGTTTAGCCTGGTGAGTGGAATGCCTGACTATAGAGTCACCTATGACTAGAGTGTTGGGTACGTTGTCATGCCTTATGGGCTGTGGTTGATTGCCACACCAAATTTGTGGGCTGTGTGTCATTTAGGTTGTGTTGGGGGGTGGAGGTTGCTTGTGTTTCTGCTTTGGAGGTCCCTGTTGCTTGGGCAGTTTTTTACGGAGAACCTCGGTGAATGTAGGTGTGTGTTTTGTGTTTCTGTGTGTGTTTTGGTGGTGTAGGTTTTGAGGGACTATGTGATGAGTGTGGTATGGTGCAAGTGTTTACCTTCTCCTCTTGACTGTCTAGTCCAGTCTTGGGTGAAGAGGGCTTTGCTTCCAGTTTGGCTATATAAGTGCATCTCTCACAGGTTGTAGTGTTGGTTGGTAGGAGGAGAGGGTTGTCTGTGCACATGAGGCAATTGCTGCATTGCCCCAAGATGCCCAGATTAATCAGGTAGACAGGAGAAAACACCGGGAGCTGACCCTTAGACATGCCTGGATAGGGGCTTTTTTGTTAAGTACTAGAAACTGTTTTCCTCTAGACAAGTGAGGAAAATGGAGTGCTGTAGTAATTTGTAGCTTATTTAGTGCTTACAAGTTCTTTACAATTGCTGAGCTCAAAGAAACAGACGAGTGCTGAGACCAATAAACTGGCTAGTTCTAAGAAACAAAATTTAAGCTAGAAGGCTTCCCTCGAACACAAAGGCTTGGGGGCTCAGAAGCCCACAAACAGTCCTGGACACAGCAAATCTGTATCCAGACTAGACTACTCACAGGAAAGGCAGTAAACAAGCTTAGAAATTTTTTTTTTTTTTTTTTTTTGTGGTAGTGCTGTAACCCTCTGTGCGTGACCTTTCCTTAAGTTCAGACAGTTAGTGCCATTTTGTTAATTTTTAATTGCTGTTCCACCATTTTCTTTTACCTTTTCAATAGTTTGCATGTCAACCATTTTCTTCTTTTATACTTTAAAACATTTCCCTCATCCTCATATTCTTTGTCCCTATATATTCCAAAAGGGATCCACTTATCCTGAAAGTCTGCTAAGTGCATTTGGTCAATACTTCTCTGTAGGACGCCACTATTTACCATCTGCTTTTTCCATCTCTGCTGTATCACACTACTGTGTTCAGTCTCCTGCTTTTTCACAGTTTCTTTCTGTCACTTAACTTTCCCTTTTCCTTGTTCACCGGCTGGACATCATGGACACATTTTACTACCAGTTTCAGGTTAACAATTGATTTACAGTAGTTAGCAGACTTTTTGCTACTGTAAACTGTTAGCTTACCCATAGCTCTGTTTTTTAGTTTCTTATACTACTGCTGTTGTCATAAAGGGGGAAAAAATATGTGCTTGTTCTTTCAAGTGGAAAAGTTGTAGGAGAGTGGAGAAGTTTTGGGATGAAGTGTTAACAAATAGCTCTGGAAAATCTGCATTGGGGGAGACTTTTTCAGACTAATTTGTTTCTAAATGTTACATCTGTAGGCCCTGTAAAGGGAAGTAAATACTGTACGGTCCTTCCTGCTTATAAGGAGTAATTTTCTATCACTTTTTTATTTTATTTTTTTTTAACCAATTGTCATGTCTAAAGTAATTGTCTTGAGGATGAACAGCTTGGTGACCAGCGTAGTAACCTTAAGTTTTAGACAGACTGCAAATCGAGAAACACACTCTCAATTTCTGAAATCTCACATTGTCCAGTTCAGAATCACAGGGGAGCATTAGCAGGTTGCAGACCTGGCACAAATGCATAAGGACATCTTGGGAGATTGCCATTTCACCTTTTAGCATGTCTATAGTATGTGGGAGGAAGTTGGAGCATTTGTACCCAAGTAGACACGGTGAAGGCATGTAAAGAGCACACCAGTCAAGAATTGAAACGAAGAACCAAATATGGAGAAGAAGCAGTTGTATTCAAGCAACCGCCCAAAAAAATGAAGGCTATATAGTATGACTTGTAAAACAGTATTGGAGTATTGCCACACTTTCCTTAGAAAATGTAAATAACTTGGGACAAATCTCCTTTCCGTATGCATCAAGCATTGTAATATTTGATGTAAAGTGTTAATTTGGAA
The DNA here is from genome assembly GCF_019279795.1 of Protopterus annectens. Taxonomy (NCBI): domain Eukaryota; kingdom Metazoa; phylum Chordata; order Ceratodontiformes; family Protopteridae; genus Protopterus; species Protopterus annectens. The sequence goes on along the minus strand of NC_056739.1, from coordinate 852,992,548 downwards.
ATTTAATTTTTAAGCACCGCCTTTAAACTTTCTTAAAGCTGAAAAATACTGATATAACATCGGGGAAACCTTTAGTGTATAAGCTGCTATTTATCACATTCTAAGTGCAGTAACAGTGAAGAATTTATGGAAGATACTGCATTGAAAACAACCCATGTGGTGATCTCTTGGTGAAGCCGTGATGCGAGTAAGTACGTTTACTATCATGTAGTTTCCTCAAAGGCAGTCGAGTCCACCTATGCTAAAAACCATTCAGCGAAAGTCAGAATGCCAAATTCCTGTATACCAAAATCACCAAACCTTGAAACTCCCTAATGCTCTGGATCCAGGAACCAGCATTACCATGGGTCCAGATGGGGACAAGTTTGGGCAGTTGGTAATATTGTTTTTAGACATTCTGACATTTGCACCATGGGACTCGCCCGCCTATGAGTAGAGTACATGAAAGTAAACGGAGTAAGTAGCCATTCCAATATAAAGAATGGTGCTATTATCCAGAATGCATTGCTGACTTATGTAAATCATTGCCATTACTTAAGATGATGTTATTTTTTTGTGTGGTCATAGGGAAGGAGTCAGCTGTGAAACCAAAACTTCAGAAAACACGTCAGTCAGTCTTTTTAGTTTCAGTTACTTGTGACATTAACTTCAGGAATATATCCAGAAATGAAATGAACTGTAAAATACGGATGTGAGACTTAAGTATCTGAACCCTTAAAACTAAAACCTTAGCAGATTTTTCTTAACAATAGTAGGTGCATGTGTTAATGGGTACCATGCAGTCAGATAACTAAATTCATGTTGTAGGCCAGCAACCTTACTTAATCTCACCCTAACTGTAGTTGCTTAAGCATAGGTGAACTTCTACAGGTAGGGAGTTGCATGCCCAAGAGCTAATTGACAAACTGACTGCATTATTTAAAAATTGTTCTGGTATAAGCAGCATACTTGTGTGATTGCCAGGCTGACAGACTTCACTTAGAAAATGTAACCCTAACTTGAAGTACTGGTTTTCTGGTAACCTAAATAGTTTTTATTTAACCATTTTAAGCGTTTAGCAGTGCATGCACTTTGTATATCAGCTCTAAGGGGCGTGTGTTTAGTTGTAGCTAAACTTGAAGTGCAATTGGCCAACTGTCATTGTAGGTTTCATCAACAGCAGTGCATATTTACTGCAGAAACTGAGACCATGCCTTTGGCAAAACTATTTGTGTGTGAAAAAGTTGTTATGCAGAAGCTTACGGGAGAGTTCCATAGCTGTTTTGTCAGAAATGGACCTTGCAGAGACTTGGTTGCTTGAAATTCATGTTCATTGCATACTGGGACTCTGTTCTATCTTCAGGCTGTAGTGACCCCAAATATAGGGGGAGAGTGGAAGGTTTTTCCCATGTAAAATGGCCTTTTTGTGAGATTTGATTTTTTAGATGGTTATTTTTAAAGAATATTAGCTAGAAGGTTTTTGCAGTCAAGTAAATTTAATTCAGTTCTGCTTAGTTAGACCTACATCTGCCTAACTAACAATGGTTTGAGAAATTTGCTGTGAGTCATGCAGTCATCATCATCTTTTTTCAGCTGTTCCCATTAGGGGTCGCCACAGCGGATCATCTGTTTCCATCTCTTCCTGTCCTGTGCATCATGCTCTTTCACACCAACCGCCTACATGTCCTGTCTCACCACATCCATAAACCTTATCTTAGGCCTTCCTCTTTTCCTCTTACATGGCAGCTCTATCCTTAGCATCCTTTTCCCAATATACCCAGCATGCCTCCTCAGCACATGTCCAAACCAACGCAATCTCGCCTCTTTTGCTTTATCTCCAAACTGTCCAACCTGAGTTGACCCTCCAATATACTGATTCCTAATCCTGTCCATCCTAGTCACACCCAGTGCAAATCTTAACATCTTTAACTCTGCCACATCCGGCTCTGACTCCTGCCTTTTCGTCAATGCCACCGTCTCCAACCCATATAACATAGCTGGTCTCACTACCCTCTTGTAGACCTTCCCTTTCACTCTTACTGGTACCCGTCTGTCACAAATCACTCCTGACACTCTTCTCCACCCATTCCACCCTGCCTGTACTCTCTTCTTCACTTCTATTCCACACTCACCATTACTCTGAACTGTTGATCCCAAGTACTTAAACTCATCCACCTTTACCAACTCTACTCCCTGCATCCTCACCATTCCTCTACCCTCCCTCTCATTTACACACACACATTCTGTTTTAACCCTGCTGCCCTTCATTCCTCTCCTCTCTAAAACACATCTCCACCTCTCCAGGGTCTCTTCAACCTGATCCCTACTGTGAGTCATGCATGCACTACCCCTCTTTATTCCCGAGTGATGATAGCATATATTTCAACTTCTTAACACAAGAAGTCTGGACAAAGCAAAAAGTAATGGGGAAAAATGCCAAAAAAGGAACAATTTTTAAATATTGCATTTACAGAATTTAGAAAGTTGCTAGAATAAAAGGTTATGTTACTTTGCATTTTCAGAAGGATGTTGACAAACTCAAATGTCTCATTATTTAGAGAATTTAGTCCTCACTGATTTGCCAGGAAACCACAGTCGTTTTGAGGGAGAGACCAAAAGTATGAGCCAGAAGTCTGGACAGTTGAGAGTTATGGATACTGGGCCAATTTATTTATTTTATTTATTTCCAGTTTGATAACCGGGGAGGTCCACTGGGCTCATAGGGCCCATTTTCAGTGGAGGGCCCGGGGAGAAAAGCTCCACATTAAAAATAATTGCACAAATTAAATAATTAAGGCAAGCAATTGCACAAATTACAATAAAACAAGCGAGCAAAGAATTATACATTTGTACAAGTTGCATAGAATAATGCAGGAAAAAAAAAACACATACATATGAAATACATAAAATAATAGTTAAATGAGAAGTAGTGTAATGAGGAGGAGAAAAATAATAATAAAAAAAAGACTGGTAAAGTAAAAGAAGAACAACTAGAGGAAGATTCAATTTACGTTCAAGGTCAAAGAGCCATTTGCGTGTAGAGCCATTTACAGAGAGTAGAGATGGGAAGATATATGCAACATATACATAGAGTGTATACAGGGGAGAAAATTCATTATATGATCGAAGCTGAGGATGGGGAGCTGTGGAACAGAGGGATGTAGAGGTGCTTGAAGGAGATCATGTCTAGTTGACATTTAGTGGAATTTAGGTAGGAAGAATGGTGGAATTTAAAGCCTTTGTGCTGTTCCTCTTAATTTTAACAGGGTTCTGAGAACAGCTCTCTGCAGAACGAATACTTTTGAGGACCCTGCCAGGACAGACTGCTGTACAAGTTTCTGTTTTTAAATGCCTTTATTGAATTGGCACTTGACATAGGCAAACTTGTATTTGTATAAAAGTAATCAAACAATATTAACAAGCTCACATTTATAAATGTTCTACAGAACATATTGTTACATATAATCAAAAATTATGTAAATTGTTCAATTCCTGCCTTCTCTTAACCTTATTCGTCCTCCAAAACTTTTTCCTGCTTGTATTGTCCCTACTATTTCCATTTTTTTCTATGTAATTTACTCCTCCTCCTTTCTAAAGATTCCACTACAAGTTTCTAATTTGGTTTGTCTTGCAGATGTTCTTCGTGTTTCACTGTTGCAGTCATTGCATTTGGGTAATCCTGCTGGCAGGTTGCCCTCAATCGGCCTGAATTCCAAAGTCTTTGGTCCTGCGTCGGCTGTCGTTGCCACTTCCCTGACGTCAGGTCGCCAGGGGTATAAAAGAAGCAGCTGATGCCATTTTCTTTAGTCTTTCAGAAGTAGTTCAAATGCCAGTCGGCTGACTCCTGAGATTTTCGAGTTCGAATTTCAGATCCGAAGTGCTTCTACAAAGCTTAAGTACCCCGTTGGGGAAACTTTTTTCTTGCTCCAGAACCGATGTCAGAAAAAGTTAATTGTATTTCTTGTGGGAAGCAAATACCTCATAAGGACTTTCATTCTTACTGTATTCCTTGCTTAGGCCCTGATCATAACTTTCTGGGTTGTCGGTTTTGTGCTAGATTTAACCAACGCACTATTAAGTGTCAGTATGATTTTGCTTTAAACTACTTTGGACACAGGTTTAGTTATCCAGAAATGTCGTCAGAAAGCCATCAGACTACCGGAGTTCACAAAAAACGCAAAGAAAAAGAAAGACAGCAGAGGCCCAAAACCGACAAAGCTTCTCCTAAGCCAGTCGCCATTACTCAGTGAGGTGTTTTCGCATCCCCTGACGACTGCTATTTTAGAGTCACAGGCCGCTATAGACTCCCATGTGAAGTCGGCCATGCCGCTGGAAACTCAAGGTATTGGAGCCTTGGACACTAATCCTTCAGATGGGTCCAGAGCCGCTGAGCAGGCACTGGCGTCTGAGGGTGTATCAGACCCAAACATCTATACATTAAACCGACTTCAAAGGCAAAGACTAAAGCACCTTCAAAGACAAAGAAGCAAACAAGAGCCACGTGGACAGGCCTCCATGCCCGAAAAACAGATGCTCAAAATGGCCGAAGACTTTATTACCTTGATCAGGGGTTCCCATCCCCCTCCTGATAAGCGGCCTAGGCAAGAGACTAACTATGAATCTTCAGATCAGGTTTCCATTTCTTCTGATTCCTCTTCTGATCAGGAATATTCTTTTCCCCCCATGAGGATTCTGATGCTGAAGACTCCATTCCTTCAGCTTCTCCTCCTGAGGACTATTCTTTTGGGGAAACCTTACATACCATGAGGGAGCATTTCCACTGGGAGAGCCAAGATTTTTCACGATCTAAAAAGAGGCTCGGGGATTTCCTGTTAATACCTCAGCATAAGCCACTAGCCATCCCTCCTGTGTTAGACATTGTAGATGATGTGTTTTCGGAGTCTAGCCTTACCCCTGACTCCTTGCCTCCAGCTTTTGTTAAGCCTGACAGATATTACAGGTTTCCTGACTCGCATAAATCCCTTTTTAAAAACTCTGCTGCAGACCCAGAAACGTTTTCTCAGGGTCCCAAGGGAATTGGGGCTTCCACTGCAAAAAACCCTACCCCTTCTGACAGGGATTCTAGGGCACTGGATAGATGGGGGGGGGGAGGTTTACACATCTGCTACTTTGGCTATAAGGGCATTAAACAGTCAGTTTCATATGCTCAAATGTCAGCAACATGTCTTGGCATTGCTTAAACAGAAAATGTTGTTAAACTGTGCAGAAAACAAGGAAATGCAGGATATATTGCATGCAGCTGAACAAGTTGGAAAGCATACTTTGCAATGTGGATTTGACTCTTTAGAGGCCTCCTGCAGGGCCGCAGTTACAGGTTCTGTGATTAGAAGGCATGCTTGGTTAAAGGAACAAAATCTGCCTGATCATGTTAAAGTTAAATTATTAGATGCACCTTTACAGCATGATACTTTGTTTGGTGTTAAGGCAGAAGAGGTGTTAAAGAAAATGGAGGACACGGCTAAATCTATGCCGGTCAAAGATTTCTTACAAGTACTGCCGCCTAGGTTTAGTAGACACTGGCTACCAAAGAATTGGTCCTTTCCTGTGTCGGACAGACCTCCAAAGGGGCAGACCCAGATGCCCTAGAGGCAGATCTCCCGTGCAAGGTTCATACATGTCAAAGCAATTGGGTGCTTCTACCTCCAAAAGTGGAGAAGACAAATCACAACCTTACAGGAAACAGTCCCAATGACTTCCCCCTGCCTGCACCAAGCACTTATTTCCTGGCAGCACCCTTAGGGGGAAAATTAGCACTTTTTTTCTCAAAATTGGCACATTATAACCCAGGACAAGTGGGTTCTAAATATAGTGTCACAGGGCTAGAAGTTCCATTTCCATACCCTGCCAAAGGCAAACGGCTGGCCAGATCTGCGAAAAAATCAATGGGCAGAGGCATAAAAACAAGTCTCATCCCTCATGGACATGAGGGCCATTCAACAAGTGCCAGAGCAAGAGCGGGGACAAGGATTTTACTCAAGACTGTTCTTGGTACCCAGAAAGGACAAAGCCTGGAGGCCAATACTGGACCTATCGATTCTGAACACATTCCTGGATATACCAAAATTCAAAATGCTGACTTTGCAGCAGCTTCTGCCCATGCTGGGCAAGAACGCTTGGCTTGTAACTTTAGACAGAAAGAGGCATACCTGCATATCCCAATCAGACAGACATGCAGAAGATATCTCAGATTCAAGGCTGGCTCAGTGCACTGCCCTTTGGCTTATCTACTGTGCCCAGGGTCTTTACAAAGTGCCTGGCACCAGTAATTGCATTCTGCAGACTAAGAGGAATACAAATATATCCTTACTTGGATGACTGTCTCATTCAAGCAGAGAACAAGGACATCCTTCTACAGCATCTGGCATTTTGTGAAAAAACTTCTAACATGCCTAGGGTACACAGTCAACGAAAAGAAATCAAAACTAGTACCCTCTCAAAAGAGATAATATTCCTGGGTGCAAGCTTAAATGCAACTGCCCAGATGGCTTATCTCACTCCAGACAAACAAAGGCAACTGACTACCCATTTCAAAATGTTAGCAACAAAGGCCTAGTTATTTGCAAGAAAATTTCTGCAGGCTTTGGGCTTCATGGCATCCTGCATCCTACTCATTCCATATGCAAGACTGCATATGAGGAAACTTCAGTGGTACCTAAAAAGTGTTTGGATTCAACATTGCCACAGCCTGGAAACTATAATTACTCCCATTCCCTGCCTGCAACAGGAGTTTCGATGGTGGGCAAAGGCTTGTCACCAAAACAAGGGACAGCCATTCACATTAACCCCAGCCAGGCAGACACTAACAGTGGATGCATCAGATTATGCCTGGGGGGCCCACATGGCAGGAAGATGCATTCCGGGAACATGAACCTCAAACCAAATGCATCTACATATCAATCAGAAAGAGATGCTAGCTGTTCAAAATGCCCTGACAGCCTTCAAGAACCTACTTCATCCACGACAACTACTGATGGACGGGCAACACCATGGTCGTGTGGTATATAAACAAGCAGGGGGGCACACATTCTTACCCCCTTTGCAGACTAGCCATGACTTTGTGGGACACAGCATTGACTTACCAAGTACATCTGCAGGCACAATTCCTGCCAGGAAGGAAAAATACTCTTGCAGACGAACTAAGCAGAAACCTCATGGATCCCCACGAATGGCAGCTGGATCCACAAGTCTTCAGCATGATAACAAGGAAACGGGGATGCCCGGACATAGATCTATTTGCCTCCCCTCACAACCACCAACTAAAGAGATTCTGCACAAGGATTTATCACAGACAAGCATGGGAAATGTACGCCCTATCCTTCAGCTGGAAAAACCTGTCAGTATATGCCTTCCCCGTTTGCCTGTCCTCCCCAAGGTACTCCTAAAGGTCAGACAGGAAAAGCCAATGATGATACTGATTGCACCAGGCTGGCCCTGCCAGCACTGGTACCCAATATTAAGGAGCTTGTCTCAATGCCCAGCTTGGACCTTACCTCAAGTACCGCATCTACTGCCCCAACAAAATAATCAGATCCTGCACAGCCAGCTCAGGACTTTAAACCTGATAGCATGGCGGATAATGTAGTCATACAAAACGCACCTCTCAGCAAAGCTGTGATGGATGTCATTTTGTAAGCCAGAAGGCTTTGTAAGCCAGAAGGCCTAGTACTAGAAAATCTTATGCTGGGAAATGGAAGATATTCTGTGCTTGGAACCAGGCACAAGAAACATATACAGCTGTGCCAAATATTCCTCAGATTTTACAATACATAACTGAGATGTTGGACAAAGGCCTATATTTCTCATCTCTTAAAATTCATGCCTCTGCCATTTCGGCTCATTACAATGCAGAGCCACCAGTCTTTTCTCATCCCTTATTAAAACAGTACCTCAGAGGAGCCAAAAATTTAAGGCCTCCAAGGAGCTCACCAATGCCTGCATGGGACATCAACTATGTCTTGGGAAGAACTTACCCTGCCTCCTTTTGAGCCAGTTGCTACTGCTGAAGTTTTTATCTTGGAAAACCGCTCTGCTCCTAGCAATAACTTCTGCAAGACTAGTTTCAGAGCTACAGGCACTCATGGCTGTGGAACCCTTTATCATTTTTTATCCGGACAGGGTTTCCCTGAGGACAAACCCAACATTTATGCCTAAAGTGGTGTCCAGTGTGGCTCTTAACCAAACCATTCATCTGCCAACTTTTTATTCAAATCCACAGAACAAGGGGGAAAGAATTCTGCATTCTTTGGATGTACACAGACAGCTTAGATTCTACTTGGACAGAACCAAAGTTTTCAGAAAGAGCAGTTATTAGTGGCATATGCTGCAGGATCACAAGGAAAGGCTATCTCAAAGCAGACTATTTCAATGTGGATAGGCCACTGCATTCAGTACTGCTACTTGTACCATGGCAAGCCAGTGCCTAAGGGCATTAGACCACATTCCACCAGAGCTGCAGCCACTTCAGCAGCCTTTCTCATGGGAGTACCAACCAAGGACATTTTAGAGGCAGCTACTTGGAGTTCAGTGCACACCTTTGCAAAGTACCATCATCTACCACTCTATTCTAAATCCAGGGCAGGCTTTGCCACTGCAGTTCTGCAGGGTCTCATAGCCGCTCCTAATGCTGTTTAGCTCCAGCCTCCCAACCATAGCTTTGGGAATCTACCCAAATGTAATGACTGCAACAGTGAAACACGAAGAAAATAGTACAGTTGTGTACACTTACCATAAATGTAGATGTTCAAGTTTATTCACTGTTGCAGTCCAGGTTACCCAGCCGCCATCCCCCCTTTTCTTCTGATGGAACCTATGTGGTGTTATTTGCTTGTGGATGAAGGTAAAGTTTATATTGCTACATGTAATTTTATATATTTATGCATACATTTTGGCTGCCCTTTTAGGGGGCACCTGATATCTGGGGCAAGAAAAACTAAAATGGCTGCTTCTTTTATACCCCTGACGACCTGATGTCAGGGAAGGGGCGACGACAGCCGACGCAGGACCCAAGACTTTGGAATTCAGGCCGACTGAGGGCAACCTGCCAGCAGGATTACCCAAATGTAATGACTGCAACAGTGAATACACTCTAACATCTACATTTATGGTAAGTGCACACAACTATACTATTTGTGTGTTCTTTAATTGCAGTATTATATTATGTAAACATTTTTTTCCCTTTGAGTTCTAAATTTTTTTTAGAATAGGTAAAAAGCACACAGAGTAACTTTATGCAACCCATGATGGTGAGTAATTTACTTGCAAGTTGTAGAAGCTGTTGGAAAGTCATTGTTGTGTTTTTAGATATTAAGAAAAGACAGTTTAAGAATTTCTTGATACAGCTGCCAAAACAGATTGCAGTGCTGGGGAAGTCTCTCTTTTCGCCCAACCGATCCCACCTTGTTTGGTTATATTCTTATGCCTAGTGACTCTTGAGTTGTACACGCCTAGTATTTAATTTAATTTTAGAAGCCCTTTTCTTGCTCGTGTTAACTCGTACTAAAAATTAATTTTAACCCTCAGTTTCCTTCCTGCTCACATCATCAGATCCACTTACTTAGTTTCACTCCTAGTTTTAACTGTGATTCTGGTTTACTTTTTCCAGTAATTCCATTTTCCATCCATGTTTTGATATTAACTGCTGGTAGAACTAAATGTTGTAGCAGATTATTTTGCATCTGTAGATAATGTAAATTGTGCTTGTTATTGGCATATTTCTGTATCTGTAAATGTTTATTTCTTATATGATACTCCACCTGGACGGTGCCAGCAAATGGTCCATTCAGATCAGTGCACTACCCCCGGTAAGTGTGTGTGTGTGTGTGTGTGTGTGTGTGTGTGTGTGTGTGTGTGTGTGTGTGTGTGTGTGTGTGTGTGTGTGTGTGTGTGTGTGTATGTATATTCTCCTTCAGAGGAGTAGCTGTAGACTGATAAAATACAAACCATACTTTTTGTAAACGGATAAAATACAAGCCGTACTTTTTCTTGAAAAGAAAATGTAGTACAATACAAGACTTGTGATTTAGTGGCCCTTTGACAAAACTGAAACTAAATTTGGAATTGAAGTGTGTATATTTGTTTATTTATATAGAATTGTTTTAGACTAGGTATGGAGGTGTGGTACAGGTGCAAACTATTCCCCTCTGACTTCAGGCTATCTCTATTTAGCCCCCCCCCCCTCCCATTGATCCATTTCCTTTCCCTGAGAGTGAGCATTTGCCCATTCTTTCCTTGAGCTTCATGAGAGCCCTAGTGTCAGTAGCCTAGCAAGGGTGGAACCAAGGGGCAGTCACCTTGATCGCAAAGTGCTGATGGGTGAGATTGTTACTTGCTGACCTGGCTGTAGCATGCCTTTCTTTGTACCAAAATCCCAGTACAGAAAGGCAGTCTAGTTATTTTTATTTATTTTTTTCCTTCTTTATTTGACAAGCTGATATGGGTGTACAGGATCTGTAAGAAGATGATTTTAGACTGGCACTGGGCATAGGATGTCCCATCTATGGCTCTGTCTAGAGTTCTTTTGTGCCCTCTGTGGGTTGAGAGACAGCCTTTTCATTTCCTAAGAGATTAGTCAGGAGTCAGCAAGCCTGTATTTGTTAGGATATCCCTTCCTAATTTTTCCCCGCTGCAATTTATGGCTTCACCAAGTGGTGCTAATGTGCTTCAGGTATGTACAGATATATGTAGAGTCCCATCCATACAGAACTCAGTCATCCAGAACTCTCTCTCTACAGTTGAATCTTGTTTAAAATTTTCTTATTAATCCCAACAAACAGCTAATGTGCTTCACTCTCTCTAGTATCTCAAGCTGATGTTCTTCACTTTCTATTAATATCTCAACCAAAAAACTATTTCCATACAAATTCATTCAGTAATAAAGCTGTTGATAGTCTTAAATTTGACCACCATACACTTTAAATCATTAAAAAATACATATGGAACTCTTCTCCCTCTATAGGGCCAAACAGTACCGACTCCACAAGGAAAACATTTAGTTTCAACCTACATCCATCATTTGTATATGCTTTCCTCAGCTTCCTAAATGCAAGTGTCACACAGCCAAACTCTCCTGCAGCAACAAAGTAGATACATTTTGCTGCTAACCTTCATTATAGAGCACATTTATTTGGAAGCCCTATAATCACTAAATCGGCTTGAACTACCCAGTTACTTAACTTGCACACAACTGATTTACTGTATAATCATAGTTTTCAGTAAAATGCACTACACAAAGATGGTCCCTGCTAGGAAAGTAGGGTATTACACTTAGGAGAAAATTAATTATTTCTTATAAATAAATCAAACAGCTGAGCTAAACACTCGGTGCTATTGCTACCAAACTAAATATGACTGAAAAACTCTCCTCTTTTAAGCAGTATTTCAAATGGTCCTGGTTTATGCTCATGCTCCTTACCTGGGTGACACTTCCTGTTCCTTGGCTTGTACTGCTTTCTCCTCCATTTCTCCACATTAACTCTTCAATTTAACCATTTGATTATTTACCATATATTTTTTTCTCATTTAACACCTACATCACAATCAATAACTAGTCCTTATCTGCACTTTATCTAGAAGTCATCCTTTTATATATTTGACTGCTATGCAAAATCTTCATTTTCTGTTCACACTAACCCAATCTTGCTAGCGTATGTACTTCATGATGGCCCATCTGGCTATCACTGACAAATATATGTTAGACCATATGTTTAGTACACTGTAAACTGATATGTGCAATCTGCTGAACTTATTTCTAACATTGTGACTTCTGTCTGATAGCATCTGGGTTACCTGGGTTAGCGCTGAGCGAAAGCTTTGTATAAAACCAAAGGATTGCTACAGTCATGCAGGTTTACTGGCAAGATGCAGCTTGGAGGTAGACCCTTTTTTCTTCCCCATGAGCTAAGTGAGATCAACTTTCTCCAGCTGCTTCACTCTACAGTAAGCGTACTGAGCACATAATATTCCCGGTGATTCGTGCTGCAAAAGTAAGACAGTCTCTCTGCCAAGGGAACTTCTACACCTGAATTATACTCCAGTTGTAAAAACACAAAAGAAATACCATTTTTTTTAAACAAGAAACCTCTTTATTAAATTGTCATGTATGAGATAGGCAGTCATACATTTATATAAAAAACAAACCATATTGACATAATTTTAGTTGCAGATGTTATACATCACTTAGAATCTATCCGGTCAATGTCAAACATTACATAGCTCATTCAGATCCTGCCTTCTTTTAAACCTCGTTCCTCCTGTGCATGTATTGTTCCCACAGTTCACATTTCTTCCTGTGTAATTTGCTCTTACCCTTTTCTGAAAGATCCCATTTCCAGTTGTTTTGTCTTTGTTACTATAGTCACTACTTCTAGTAAGGTTAGTTTAGACTTGAATTTCCATTTTTTAGTTAATTGTCTTTTTGGCAGCCACCATAATTAGACTTAACAGGGCCTTTGCTATGTCTAGGCAGTTCTGATTATGTATCATAGCTCAAAAAGTAATTTCCTTAGTTGGACCAATTTGCTCACCCAGTATCTACGACAGAGCAGTCTGCAGGGAGTCTGCCAACTCCTTACACTCCCAGAAAATGTTCTCCGTTGCCTCTTTCTTCCCCATCATACCTCCAACATTTGCTGTCTGACTGAGGAAAAATACCTATGTAAACACCTCCAAGCAAAGATCCTAAATCTTCTAGACTTCTTTGCATATTTGGAAGAAGTACATGTATCCCCCATAGTTCATTTTGTGAATTGCTTATCCAGTGTCTCTTCCCAATTCTTTCTTATCTCCTCCTGATTTATTCTTGTTATCATGCAGTGTTTTGTATGCTCTAGTAATTCCTTTTTTTGTCTTTTTCAGCAGCTTCTGTTGTAGATTCTACTACAAACTCTATCTGCTTAAATAAATAAAGTAAACACTCTAGCAGTGTTGGTCTTTCGCTTAGGATCCCTCTATTTCTTTCTCTTTGCCTGTACTCTGCCTTCCCTATCGAGGATTGATATCCATCCAAATAAATTATTGGGCTCTTCCCATTCTATTAACTTTCCCTCTCTAATTATTTGCTCCCAGTACCTTGGTTCTTTTACCAGTTATGTCCAATAAATTCTGTCTCCCTTTTGCCTGTTTGTATTCATAATTGCAGTCATCCCTATCAGAAGAACCTCCTTTCTCCATACCCGTATTGGCTTAGTTCTTGGAATGCTTTCTGCTACTTTAAAAATGTAGTAATTTGTATGGTTATTGTTCTTGAGAATCTGTGTCCAAAATTCTAGTCTCTCTCCTCATTTATTGCACTTGACCCATTTCATCATCATCCATTTCCACTTTGAATTATAGGTTTCTGCTTGTGCTGTGTACAGGAACCTTAACTGTGTAGCTCTGAAGTACACCTTCAAATCCGGTAATCCCAAAACTGCCGTGTTCAATTGGAAAAATCAAGTTATCCCACTTGACTTTTGCCGTTGTTCCCTCCCAGATAAAATCCTTCAGCTCATTATTAATTGCTATCTACAACGTCCCTTCTGGTTGATGAAAATATGCTTGACCTGTTTACAAAACTAAAGGGACTAAAAGCATTTGAACTGCTTGTATCTTGCTATCTGTAGCTATATAACAGCACTTCCAGTTTCTCAGTTTTGTATTGTATTGTATTTTGTTTAATCTCTTCCCACGTATCCTTAGGTGCCACAACAGAATACTTTTTAATCTATATTTATGGAGACATGTTAAAATATTGCTGAACAAAAGGAGAAATGCCTTAAATTAAAACCAATGCTAGGTAATTTCTGAGAATCCAGTTGAACTGCTGGAATATCTTGTTTACCCTCACTTCTGCATCACTGTGATCTGTAGTGTTGAATCAGCTGAATGGGCTCCCATAGGCCTTGTGCTGCTGTAGATTAAGTTAAATTAACACTTTAGCAGTCAATTTCCCCGGAGAAAGTCCATAAAAATAAAATTAAATGCTGTGACTCACCTCTGTTAAGAGTTCAGAGACCTTTTTCTTTGCATCACTAAACATTCTACCTCATTGATTTAGATTTTTGAAAACATGTGGGGAGTAACTAAATTCTATTGTACTTTATTGGTTGAACCCACTTTGTTTGCCATTGCTACACTCTGGCTTGCTCCACTCCCCTACCCCCACTTCCCACCCACCCCACAGCTACACTTGTACTAATCTAATTTTAAATTACAAAACAGCTTGCAGTCTTTTTACTTTTTCCCCCTACTTCACCCACCCGCTAACCACTTCCTAGCATTCATTTTTTCTTTCAGCTATCTTTCTTCTACATTGTTAGTTAACAACCCTTCCCATTTCACCCAGTCAAACTAAATCCATCTTTCTGTCACTCTTTCTGTTTACATTTTCACTAACTGAATACTTGCATATTAATTATCATGCTATTCAAAGTACTACTGTTTACTTCCCTCCTCTTTCTAGCACACACAGCCAACTGTCGTACACCTCTCACCACCAGTCTTTTATGCTCAGTGCTTGCTTCATTGCTCTCAATGGCATTTAGCCCCATATTTGTCTGTATAGCCCACAGACTTTACTATCTCACATCCATCTTTTCAAACAATGTGTCTAAAAGTAACTGGCATTAGATATTCCAGCTATCCCTACCCATTCCACAACTATGTGGCGACGTTCACCTCAGCCCAGGTCCAACCACAATAATGTCTCACATAATGGCTGCCATAGCCATTAATAATATAACACCTCACACCTGCAACTTTGATAAAACAAGTTTAAAATTTATAAACATTAACCTTAGAAGTAGCTGTAACAAAGTAACTGAACTGCATGATTTTGTTTCTTGTTACAAGTCTGACATCCTCACTATTGCAGAAATGTAACTAAAACCCAAAGTGAAAGATAATAAAATCCTCCCACCAGGCTATACATCTTTCAAACAGACTGGATATCCAAATAAAGCAAGTGAGGTAGTTACTATATATCCAAAACACCTGCATATAACCCTTTATCAGAAAAAGCATACCTCATTTAGTAATGCAGAGATTCTTGTTGACCTCTATAAGACCATCTGTATCGTAGCCTTAAATAATCCCCCTGGGCATTTTGCCAAAATACCCCCAAGAAACCATCGTCCATGGTAACCTTAGACTGGGCCCAAATTGTTTGAGACCCCCCACTACTAATATTAACCTGTATGGTTTCTCTCCGCTCATAAATACACCATCATACTATAACAAGCCCTCCTCTAAAGTGATAGCATGCACTTTCCTGTTTTATACTTTTCAGCGAATGTGAGTGAGGATACTGAGCATGATGCTGTAGGAATTCATAGGGGCTGAATCCTGTAGGATTTCAGAATTCGTGGGCACAAATAATCTGGAGGTTTGAGGAAGGAGGCAATAGACTTCTAGGGAAAACAGTTGGCAGATGGTCCCAGATGGATAGACTGGGTGGGTGTAGTCTCTTCTCTTGCTTGGAGGCATTATATTCATTTTTTTTTTTTTTTCATTCTCCAGTTACCTGCTTCACCCATTTCAGGGTGTTAGAGGAGCGGCATCCTGTTTTGGCATGCAGAGGGTGCAAGGCAGGACGGTAATGAAACTGGCAAACTTAATGCAGTGAGCAGTAGTACTAACCACTTCATCACTATGTGCTGTGTTTCGCAGTGTAAATGGAGACTGCATACCATGATATGCAAATAAGGTAATATGCCTTTTGGGGCAGTTTTGTATTGTAAGAGGCCTTTTACTTTTGTAAAATTTACTGTGGGACAGAATGAGATGACTTTGCTCCTGTATGTGTTAATGAACCTTTTGTGCAGTAGCCGATAATGCGATTATTCTTAGCTCTGTACCTTACATATGTCTTTGACACCCAGTGGGTAGAGTTTGATCAGAATATTAATTTGCACTTTTATCTCCTTGCGTCCTTTTTATTCTCAGAAACAAGATGGTGCAGCCTGTTGCAGAAAACATTAATTTTCCATCTGAGGAGGAAAAGATTCTGAACCTGTGGAAGGAACTGGACTGTTTTCGGGAATGTTTGAAGCAATCCAAAAATCGTCCTAGGTAAGTACTAGGAAAAATGGCAAGCTTTAACGTACCTACAGCAAAGTTTTATCTGTAAACATCATCTGATGTGATTTCTTGACATTTTAGGTTTGAGGCCACATGTTACTGTCTGCAGTTCCTTTGTACACTTTTTGCTTCCTGTACTGGCAATGTCACTTGTATACTCAACTGGTAAAGGATTAGGAAATGTTAACATTGCAGATCTGTAGTTATTGAACCTTTTTTTTTTTTTTCTTGTTCAGCACATGTTTTTCCCCTCGTTCTGCAGCATAAGTATGTAGGTGTGTACTGACAGCATCAGAAATTGCTCTTCTATCACACTGGTGGCACAGAACATGTTTATTAAACTCATGGCAGTCTTTCAGTTTCATTTTCAGTGAATCATAAGCCATGTTCTTCAAGGAGGAAATTGCATTTAAAAGACAATAATAGCCAAGTGTTTTGCAAGTCCCCTACCTTCGTTGATATGTATTACAATTTCAGAGTGGGGAAGAGAGGTGGGGTTGGTGAGGCTTCAAGTTTGTGTGACCATGGAGCTGTAGTAACTGTGACACTATATTATAGCGATTTCTGATTCAGTAAGATGCCAGTTATGTAAACTCTTTTTTTTTTTATGAAATGTAATGCACCAAAAAGTGACTTACTGATTTTACTAGAAATCTAGTCTAATGACTGATGACTTGCCCAGCTCTGTTAAATGTGCCCTTTCCCCATGCAGTGAATAACCTGTAGTTTATGTCGATACTTCTCTAGATGTTGGCCAGAAGTTTGAATGCAGCAGTCCCAGTTCACAGATATTTGCCAAAATTTTTATACCTCAAGGTTTCAAATGCGTAGACAAGTACGTAGCATGCATGTGTGCGAGTACACCTGTGTTTGGACATGTGACTGTGTATACATGTGTGTGTACAGACAAAATCCTGCACTTTCTTATCAGGGCTCCCTCCACTTAAGTCACCATTGCCTTGAAAGGACTATGATGACATATGGAGTTTCAAGTATATAGCACATACTATCCCAAATACCTCATTATGTTGGTTAATGCTATAAAGTTTTCAACCCACATTCAACTCCCCCATGTAACAGTTATGCCTCGTACACCATTTGAGACTCAAGTTGGATACTACATACACTCCGTGTATATTGTCACCAGTATTTTCATTCTTGGTCTTACACACTTGATTTGCAGTCTTGGCATCTGCACAAGACTGATGCTCAGCCTATTGATAACTGCTGCAGTAACCTTAGTTATATTGGTTATATCTTATTAAGGACAGAACAGCTGGCCAGCTTCCAAAGCATCAACGCGCATTCCACATGCTCCAGCCATTAGACGGCAACTCAAGCTAAGCTGCCTAAAAGTCTCCTGTTTAGCATCGAGTCTTTTTGAGCTTTCTGGTTACCAAAGAGAGTGCTTCTTTGTGGAAATTTGTGGATTGATTGTTTGCTTGGGTTGCTCCATTGCTAAGCAGATCAGTTCCCTTTGGGGAGGGGTGGGGGGACTTCCACGTAGAATTTATCTGTGTTTTCCTGGTCAAGAAACTAGTTTTTTAGACTAGGAGTTTGTGTTTTAATGGACTGTCACAATACTTATCTGTACTTTCAAATGAAAGTGAAGTTTTTTCCTATCATTTTAAAAGTAGTTAATATTCTAAAACTACTTTTTTCTGTGGAGAAAGTGTTTCATTTTACTTTTTGGGGATGACAAGGTGTGTATTAAATTGCTTTTTACCATGTTTTTTATTCGGGTAAAAACTCACTGTATGGAAGGGGAGTTTTACATTGTGCTGCTTAGTTTTCCTGAGCAATTGACAACATTTTCAGCTTGACCAGTGAACAGACTATCATTTTTACTTATTCAAACCACAAAAAATGTTATGCAACCCACCTTTGCCACCACAGCAGGGTAGCAGTTTGCCTTAGTGGCAGGTGAGTGACTCTGCTGTAACTAAAGCCTTTATTAGTTTTTTAATACTCCTGGCTTTCTTTTGATATCTGTGCTGTAACATCTACAGTCACCGTAGACCACCATGGGTTAGCAACATCCTTTGTAGCTGTTGGAGTCCCTTAAGTGGACAGGAGAGAGCCGCTGTCTTTAGTCTTGAGAGAAGGAGCAGGAAAGATACCCTTCCCTGTTTAGTCAGAATGTTGACTATCCCTGGGTAAGATACTTCTGTCAGTAATAAACTTGTTTGGCCCAATTTTTCTGTCAGAAAGGAACAAACTATAAACCATTTGTCTATTCCTGCAGAAGTCCTTGTAGACGGGAGTAGTATTAGGTTTGGCTTGGGATCTTATTCAGGGCATTTATCCTCTTTATAAAGTGTGTTATGGTAAAAGAAAAAGGGATTGCTCTTTTCCTGAAGAGATTGAAGATTCCTAAATCTGGAACAAGAAGATGAAGGAACAGGTTCAGGGCTTTCTCCTCTGATTTCTAAATCAGAATTTAATGAGTGGGTGGCATCTGAATCTCTTGAGACTATTTCTAGAATTCAAACACCAGTGCGCTACAGAACCACACAAAAAAGGAGCCGGACTTGAGCGCTTTCGTTAGATTTAATTCACAATGAACTTCTTTATCTAAAGCAGTCTGTCACTGTAGACTCTTTGGACCTTGCTTTGGGAAACCGTGTCAAAAGGGATAAAAGTGCAAGGTATCTGCATGAGCAACCTTATAAATGTAAAAGAGATACTTACTCCTTAACAAGGCAGTCATTTTTCTGAATTGCCTCTGGTCCTCAGAACCTCTCCCAAGTTTTACAGACAATACAGGTCTTGCCCCTTATGCAGACTAGCCATGTTAACTTGGGGTAAAGCTTTACAGCTCATTCTCTATCTAAAGGCATCTTGCATTCTGTCCAAATGCAGTTGTGTGGCAGACAAGCTGAGCAGGACAAAGGCAGACTCTCATGAATGCAAACTATGTTGTAGGTCTTAACAGCATTTTTTAAACTCTTTTTATTAAGTTATCACTTATGATTTAGGCGAACATACATTAACAGAAAAGAATTTGAACAGTATTGTAATTTTTTCCATTTACATACATTGCACATCGCATATATTTTGTCTGTAACTGTCATCAATCCAGTATTACATAAACTGCTGAGTTCCTGCCTTCCAGTAAACCTGACTCCTCCTCCTGAACATTATTCTGCATGTATTCCTGTAATTTGTATTTTTGTCTGAAATTTGCTCCTACCCTTTCTAAAGATCCCACATGTTGTTTTATCTGTGTTACAGTATTTACTACTTCAAATACATTTGGTTTTAAAATTTTATGTCCATTTTCTAGTAATTGCTTTTTTTTTTCTTTTATGGCCGCCACCAGAATTAAACTTAACAAGGCTTTACTTTGTCTAGGCGGTTCAGATCCTGTGTATTAGCTCAAAATTTTCCTTAGTTAAATTCATTTGCTCATCAAGTATTTCTAATGGTGTAGGGATTTTTTTTAAATCTGACAACTCATTACACTCATAAAAGATATGTTCCCAGTTACCTTTTTCTTCTGCATCACACCACCAACATTTATTAACTGTTTGAGGAAAAAATTCTCTGGAGTTAGCTTGTTTAAAAATACCTATGCAAACACTTACAAACAAAAATCCTAAATCTTTTAGACTTTGTTGCATAATTGGGATCCATACACATGTCCTTCAATTGTTTCCTTTTGAATTGCTTATCCCAGTCTGTCTTCCCAATCTTTTGTAACCAACTCTGATTACTGTAGTTGGCATGCAGTATTTTATATATCATACTAATTATCCCTTTTTTAACAGCAGGTTGTGTTCTAGATTGAAATAAAAACTCTACCAGAGCAAGTTTTTCACTTTGGGTCCTCCATCCCTTTTTCTTTGCCTATACTCTGATATCTGTCCCTGGTAGGGAAGGCAGTCTCTAAACTGCAGTCTAAATGTTGTCTTGGCCTCTTCTCCTCCTTTTACCTTTCTATTTCTAGTTATTGACTCCCAATATCTTGGTTCCTTTGCTCGTTTTTTTTTTTTTTAATACAGTACTCCTCCCTTACCTATTTCCTATAATCCTAATTCCAGAGTCTCTTTTCTTCATTCTTGTGTTGGCTTAGTTCTTAGAGTACTTTTGGTTACTTTATGAATTTTGTATTCCATATGGCTGTTCTCTTTTAGGATCTGCATCCAAAATCCCACTCTCTACTTATTTCTTGAATTTCTCCCCTGCTTCATCATCCTAGTCATCCCTTTCCACTTAGAATCATAGTTTTTCTGCTTTTGTTATGTACATGGGTCTTAACAGTCTAACTCTAAAATATCCCTTCAAAACAGGTAATCCCAGGCCACCGCCTTGTATTGGAGGATGAGCTACTCTTGCCCACTTCTCTGTGAAAGATAAATTCCTTCAACTCTCTCTCTTAATTGTCCAAAACTTCTCTTTAAACAAGAAACATCTTTATTAAATTCAGTTATGTCATAGGCAACATACATTTATGCAAATGAAAACTAAGCATATTTCCATAACCTTAGTTGCAAACATTATACATCATACACCATGTTTGACATGATTTTAGTTGCAAACATGATCACTTGTAATCTACCCACTCAGTCTAACATTACATTATTTAAATGATTCTTTTAAAACCTCATTCCTTCCCTGTATGTATTGTTCCCACAATTCCCATTTTTTGTAAGTAATTTGCTCCTACCCTTTTTCTAAAGGTTCCAATTCTAGTTTTATCTCTCGTTAATATATTCCCTATTTCTAGTACAGTTGGTTTAGACTTTGATTTCCATTTTCTAGTAATTGCTTTTTTATCGCAGTCACCATAATTAGACTCAGCTGGCCTTACTATGACTAGGCAATTCCAATTCTGTATTCTTTCTCAGAAAAATAATTTCCTTAGGTGCACCAATTTGCTCACCCAGTATCTATCTCTGATAGAGTAGTCTGCGGGGAATCATTAAAGTCTGCCAGCTTATTACCCTCCCAGAAAAATGTTCCCATTTACCGCTTTCACACCTCCAACAGCTGCAGTCTACCTGAGGAAAAATTCTTGGGTATTTTTATACTCCATGTTATTTTATACTCCATGTTATGTATTTTTGTATTCCAAGTAGATCCAAAGCAAACATTTCCAAGTAAAAATCCTAACTCTTCTAGATTTTGTTGCATATTTGGAAAGATATACATATATCCCCCATTATTTTTGTGTGAATTGCTTATCCAATCTGTCCTCCCAATCCTTTCTAACCTCCTCCTGATTCTTAAAGTGCTTACAATATTGAATGATAACTATATCTGCCAAAAATTTGTTGGTACTGTTAAACTCTGTATACATTGTAACTGCATTATGTTTTGTTAATTCTGTTAATTAAGGTTAATACCTTACATTTTATATATACTGTTGAATCTGTGTATTGCAATTTTCTGTTGTGTTTTGTCAGTTTTTTTTCTTTGGGCTTTCCCCCCAGCCTCTGCTGAAAATGGGTTGCTAGCCCAATCCGACTATCCCGGTAAACAAATGTAAATAAATATTCCTTTCTTAATAGCAGCTTCTGTTTTACATTCTGCTAAAAACTCTACCAGTGCTGATCTTTCGTTTAGGACCCCCTTGTTTCTTTCTGTTTGCCTACACTCTATCAGTCCTTAATAAGGAAGGCAATCTCTAACCTGTAGTCCAAATAAATTCTTGGTGTCTTCCCATTCTTAACTTTTCTTCTCCAGTTATTTGCTCCCAGTACCTTGGTTCCTTTACCAGTTTTCTGTAGTAAATTCCAGCCTCCTATTGCTTGTGTCTCTAATTGCAATTATCCCTTTCATCAGAATCTCCTTTCTCCATTCCCATGTTGGCTTAGTTCTTGGAATACTTTCTGCTACTTGTATTGTTCTCCTTAAAGATCTGCGTCCAAAATCCCAGTCTATCCTTGTTGCTTCCCCCTGTTTCGCTTCATTGCACAGTGCTGATGATGCCTTAAGGAGGCAGAAACATGCATGCTCACAGGTGGAGGGGTTTGGCTTTATTGGCTTGAAATTGTCCATAAATAGACTTAAAAGAAAAAGTCTTGGACATTCAGAATTGCCATTTAGCTGAAACACCTGATATCCTTAAAGGGTAATTTGCATATATCCCATGTTGCCTGTGATACAAAGAGGTTTAAGATATCTCACATTGGAAAGTCTTTACTCTGATATAGGGATGTTAGTCAAGCCTGTAGTCCAGATGTCTTCTTGGTCTTATCCCACTCTTTCCTTTCCCACTCTATTTTTTTTTTATCTCCCCAATATCTTGGCTCCCCTGCCAGTTATCTCCAGTAAATTCCAGTCCCCTCTTGCCTGTTTTCTGTACCCATACTTGAGTTCCATAGCTTTTAGCAAAATTTCCTTTCTCCATTGTTGTGTTGGCTTTGTTCTTAAAATGCTTTCTGCTACTTTATGAAGTAGTATTCTGTATGGTTGTTTATTCTTTGTAAGGATCTGCAAGCAAAATCCCTTGACACCCTGCTTAATCATCCATTTTGAAGTATAATCTGTTTGTTTATGTATGGGACTTAAGTTTGCAGCTCTAAAATACCCCTTCAAATAAAGTAATCCTAGACCACCTTGTTCTATTGAAAAGATCAGTCTATCCCACTCCACTCTTGCCTTCCCCTCTCAGATAAATTTCTTCAATTCTTTATTATTGTCCAGAAATTCTCTTTTGGTTGATAAAAAAAAAAAAAAAAAAAAAAAAGTATAGAACTAAAGGGACGAAAAACAATTTAAACGTTTGTATGTTGCTGTCCTTATCCATAAACTGTTTCATGTTCTCATTTTTTGTGTTATCTTTTGTTTTGTCTATTCCCACATATCCTTAGCTGCCATAACAGAAGCTTTTTAATCCATACTCTTAAATACTTCATCTTATGTCCCCATAAAAATGGGCATTGCTGAAACGGTTTGTGTGTGGGTACATAATTTACGGTTATAGCCTTTGGTTCATCTTTATTAATTTTATATCCGAAAAGGACTACAATCTAGCTCGAAATGTCCTTTTCTCGTACAATAAGTTTTTATTGGGGTTGACCATATGTACATTTTGTTTGTTACAAGTAAGTTGAATGAAGAAATGGCTAACTTGCTGTTAAAAGTCTGGTATAAAACATAATGCAAAACAGCTCATGGGGATGTAAGCTGTATTCATCACCATGCACTCAATCATTACCACACCAGTAGTTATTGTACTGCACTTTCTTAGTGCTTTGCATGTTGTCCTGTTTGCAGATGCGTGATATTTGGCCCTGACCCTGGGAAGGTGAGAGGAAGATGAGAATTTGAGTGGAAATAAAGATGAACCCAGCTGTAGACCTTCTGAGGAATGCACCATGTAAGAAAGAGTAAGAGTGTGTGTGTGTGTGTGTGTGTGTGTGTGTGTGTGTGTGTGTGTGTGTGTGTGTGTGTGTGTGTGTGTGTGTGTGTGGTCTGCTGCAGTGAAGGATGTGCATCTTTGTAACGCAGGGTTACAACACAGATTACTCAGAATTTTCAGAGTAAGGGACAGTACTAGATTTGGAGAAAGCATATGGCAGAGACCTAAGAAAGCCGATTGGGCAGTCCTGTGCTTCAAAGTTGCAAAAAGTGGTAGAATTTGTACAGGGTATGTAAAAGGATCCAATGATAAAAGTATGAACAGTGTCTTGACTCGCATTGGGGTTCAGTGTGAGTGGGTGTACATCAGGGTTCAGCTCAGAGTCCACTGTTCATACTAATGATGGATTACATTGCAAAGAGAAGTGGCCAGATAAATGTAGGCAAATGATGCGGCACTGCAAATGGGCTCTAAAGAGGAGCTTCAGCAAATGATGGGGAATAGAATACAAAACTGAAGGCACATAGAGTGAAACTCAGTACAGACAAGACAGTTGTGGCAGCAAATGGGGGAGGAAGCTGAAAATTGAAATAGGAAAATTTAGTGGAACAGGTTACCTGTTTCAAGCGTCTGGGAGGAGTGGTTGAGGAGGGAAATCTGAATAAGGAAGTAGATGCTGGTATCGGAGGGGCTGCAGCCAACTGATACAGTGTTAGGGGCAGTGTGTGACAGAAGATTGCCAAAGAAGCTGAAAAGCAAGGTGCATAAAACAGTGGTGTGATCAGTACTTCTGGGGACACACAAACTTGAGCAGAGAAGGCAGATCAGTTGAAGCTACTGGTGATGGAGATGAAGTGCCTGAAACTGGTTGTAGGATGCACACTGTGAGACAGATAAGAAATGTCCAAGTAGAAGTCAGAGTTGCACTAGTTGCAGGGAAAGTCAAAGAAAACAGATTGTGGTGGTTTAGGCATATGTGTAGGAAAGTCTAGTATGATTTGGTGATGATTGTGGAGAGACAGAAGAATGCAAGAGGAAATGAGGCTGTCTAGCAAAGAGATGGGTTGATTGTGTGATAAAGACCTGTGACATTCTGGCATAACTGTCAGAAAACATAAGGAGTGACATTGAATTAAGATGTCATCTTGACCACATTTAGAAAAATGGGGGGTTGATGATGCAACAGTGATGGTATGTTTCTGATATTAACGTGTCACTTGTACTGCTTCTGATAATTAAAATCTTGCTTACAACAGTAACAGTTAAAAAAAAAGGAAAATACAGTGTGTCCTAATGTTGCACTCTTGGGAGTCTAGGGGTACAGGGAGATTTGATTAAAACGTCTGTACTTCTACTGCTTTGTGCCCCTGGACCTTTAATTACCCCTTGTTTTATTTCTAGATATTTGTGTTATAGCATGGTATAGCAAATGTGTCCTTATTTTGTATCTTGGAAATAGTGAGTGTACTTGTTGGGAATCTACAGACTGCTGTATCAGACTCTGACTCGGACTGAGGCCACTGGTACCAGGACAGCATAGCTCCACACTTATTTCACAAGTTATTGTAATAGGCTCTTTCGCCATCATTAGGAGTGAGTTTCTTTTTGGCAAACACTCAAATGGCGAGTTACTGCAGGCCCTTTTTAAGAGGCTGAGGTCCTATGGAGTACGTGGAAAATTCTTTCATGTCTAACTTCGCTTATGTAGCATGATGAAGGAAACCAGGCAACAAAGGAGACTTGCCTACCATAAAATCGGACTGTCCTTAGGTGTTCCCACAGCGACCTTAGTCTTTCAGGCTGCTGTGTTTGTCCAGCAGTAGTTGATTTGATCACCCCCAGCCTGATGAACCATCACTTGGGCAGGCAGATTTTAACTGTGATCAGAAAAGAATGTTTGCAAGAGTTGCTTGATCCAACTGGCTTTTCTGCTATGATGGATCAGTCTTTACTGGAGGTGTTGCTAGTTTAGTCTATCACTAATAACAAAAGATATTTAGGCTAATAATTTAAGGGAAGATAAAGGATTTTCTGGTTGTAGTTTCATTCTCAAGTGTAAAAATGTTTATCTTCCACAACATTTTAAGTGAGTTTTTTTACAACTGCTTTTGAAGCCCTAATAGCCTTGTACTATACCCCTGTGCCTACCTAACCATTTAGACCTCCTGCAGTTGGACCCTGCCTGTGAATCCCCTGTAAGTATGTACCCAATAAACTGCAGTGTGAATGTTCAAAGGAGCAGTCATCTAAGTGGGTATGAAGGTTGTGTTATACCCCTGCTCATATCCAGCCATCAGCTCATTGTGGTGGTGGTACACCCCTGTTCTTTGATCCAGGCAAATCTGGCTTCCCTCACCAAGTTTGAAGTCTGTTGTGGCATTCTTCTTTGCCCCTGGACCAGTAGCTACTCTGTACACACTCTGAAATGTTCAAAGGAGCAGTCATCTTAAGTGGGTATGAAGGTTTGTTATACCCCTGCTCATATCCAGCCATCAGCTCATTGTGGTGGTGGTATACCCCTGTTCTTTGATCCAGGCAAATCTAGCTTCCCTCACCAAGTTTGATGTCTTCCGTGGCATTCTTCTTTGCCCCTGGACCAGTAGCTACTCTGTACACACCCTGTTAGCTGCGTTGCTTATTGTAGGATAGAAGCTATGGGGAGTGTTTACTGGTGTGGCAGTAAACCTGACTGTGATGGTGACAGTAGCACCTGCATTACTGCAGGGATTATCTGCACCACTTTAGCTTATACTTGTTGACAACTTTGCTTCTGAGGACTAGGGCTACCATCATCAGCTTGGGTAGTTGAAGACTGTCTTTCGTTGCACTGACTCCCTGCTTTCCATTCTTTAAGCCTCTGCCTACAATTGGAGTGGCAGGCAAGCAGGCTAGGAATTCACCACCCCAACCCCCTCCACAGATTTGCCAGGTTACTCTGCTTTACCTCCAGTCCATAAAGTCGTAGATAATGTGTTTACTGACCTGCCATTGTAGCCCAATTAGACCATGTCCTCAAAGCTTGATTCCTTTGATAGGGTGCTAGAGTCCCACAATTATCCCTATAGGAACCCAGTGGCAGATCCAGCTGTAAAGTTTCTGAAGAAGTCCACCACAAGGTCATTCATCCAAGACGCCTTTGCCAAATGACATTGAGAGTATACTCTTAAACTGATCTGGCAAAAATATCTACACCTCTTCCACCTTGAGAGCTATGTACTGCTAGTTCCACATGCTGTTCAAGAACAAATTAAAACTAAGGTGGGGGACACAAGATAAGGGCCTCCAGAAGGGCATATAGGAATTGTACAGTGTAGGTTTCCAAGTGTGCAACACTCGCTTGAATGTGGCTATGATGCACTAATGTTTCATGAAGAGTGGCTGCCACAGGGTCTGTAATGAGACGCCTGGCTGAGGACACAACCCCATATCAGACAATATTAAAGCAGATTTCTTAGATGTTGCACTATATAAGGAGCATCTCTTAATGGACCCCCAGCTGAAAAAGTGGTAGAGACTGGACAGCAAGAGGAAACAAAATCAGTTACTGTATTCTACTTTCCCCTACCCCAGAGAAAACAAACTTAGCAAGTCCTGACCTTTTGCCCCTAAATAAAAAAATAAAGGCCTATGTATCAAAGAAAGTGGCAGGCTGGCCACTGTAAAGACCTAGGGGCTTCTAAGGACCTTACCTATAGCAGGAAGCAGCTGTGACTATGCTTAGTGCCTCTCTTCCTTACTTTCTGGGAAGGAGATGAGCATCTTTCAGTCACTATGAGCAGGTTACACAGAACAAACGAGTAGTAAATATCAGAAGGAGTCACTCCCTACAGTTTTGGAAGGCTCTGCTCTTCCTAGGTAACCCCCCTCTTCCAAAAACAGCAAAGGAAGCCAGTTCTATTACTCTAAGTGGATCTGTTGCAGCAGGGTTCCATTCATCCAGTTCTCTAGGAGAGGGAGGCACAGGATTCTATTCATGCCTCTTGTTTGTTCCCAGAAAAGAAGGAACCTGGAGAACTAACCTGGACCATGCAAGCCTCAACTAATTACTGGTAGTATCCAAATACAAAATGTCATCCCTACAAAAGAAACCAATCACAAGCGGAGTCCCCCAGGGTTTTGTGTTGAGACCTCTTTTGCTTGGCATTTGCTTTTCTGAAGTAAAAGCCAATACCAAAGGGCTCTGGCTAACTGTGTAGATGACTGCAAACTAGGCACAATCACTGAATCCCTAAATGACCTGGAGGTCCTGCAGGAGGGTTTGCTCCAAGTAAATAACTGGTGTCAAAATCATGGACTGAAACTAAATGCATTATTTTATTCTTTGGGAAGTAATCTATCCCAGGGAACTGCCCTTCTGTCAATACTCCCCTAAGAGTTGACCTAATTGTATTGGGATTTGAGAACTTATGTGAACAGTGACCTAAATTTGACCAATGTGTCTTATACGAAAGTTCCCCTGTATTACACAACTTATAAACAAAGGGATTGTGCTTAGATCTAGAGATGTCATCGTCCCCCTTTACTCTGCCCTCATTAGGCCAGTCATTGAATATAATGCCCCTTAGCATGTGTATGGACAGGTACATACCAATAACTGGAGCGTCCACAGAATCCTTTGCTAAAAGGATACAAGGCCTAAGAAGCATGTCCTAGATGGACAGACTCGAAGCCCTGTCAACATACTTAGTATGCTACAGACTGCTAAGAGGTGACTCCTGTCTGGCAAACGAGACATCGTCTGACCCAGTACTGATGAATTTAGTGCACATCAGCAAGTTAAATGGTGTCAGAAGTGCTCCGTCTAGGGATCTATACCTCTTCTGCAACATCAATAAAATTTTTGGGAGGAATAGGTATATCTTGCAGAGGATAATGCTGCTCTGGAACAGACTCCCCATCTATAGAAAGCAAAATTCATCCCTGTCCATATTCAGAAGCAACTTGGATCTATGGATGGGAAGCAGAAAATTTACCTCAGGATTACCCCCATACTATTAATAGACACAGGCAGCTTTTAAATGCTTTATCCAATGCACGGGTCCCCTCAAATTTATCTATGGTATGCTCCATTTGTTTTCGTTGGGGCTAATACATAATTATTGAGCATGGGATGGGTAAGACCAGTCTCTAACCAAATGGGTTATGTTATTTCTAGCACAGGCTAGACTTAAAATGTCCCACAAGGGCAGCTAGGGTAGTACTTGCATATGAACCTATAAAAATCTCTAGCTTTTCATCCCAGGGGCTTGGATGGTGACACTGAATTTGAAGGTCTTTCAGAGGAGATAAGTCTTAACAATTTTACAGGGTATTTATCAAATGTCTGGCACCAATTACTGTATTTTGCAGAACCAAAGTGATCCATATTTGCTTGTACTTGGATGATTGCTTGATTTGGACAACATCCCCAGCATAACTTCTGACAACCATGCAAATAACAAAAGATTGTTTTCAGAGAGTAGTCTTCACCTGCAGTGTCCACATGTCACAAGTGGCACACAGCACAAAGGTTGCTTTCTTGATCGCATACCTAGAGGGCCTTTCTACCAGAGGACATAGCTTTGTTCCTCTCCAGGTACTTCACACTTCTCTGCAGTCAGCTGACTTTTACAGCAATGGAATTTCTGAGGATCCTGGGGTACATGGCTTCATGTGGCTTGATGGTACTGCTGGCAAAATTGTACACAAGCTCACTGCTGGGTTCTTATTAAATTGCTGGTGCCAGCACTGTCACTTTTTGGGAACAGCAGTACTCTTCACTGGGAAAGCCAACACAGGATCTCCCTTCCACCCCCAGAAACAATCTGAAGCTTAACCAAATACAGCTTGGATGTGGCTCTAGGAGCACATCTGGGACAGTCCAGGGTCATGGGGACATGAGACAGGCACACGGCAGCTCAGTGCATCAATATAAAGGAGATGATGGCAGTTATAGTAGCCTTGTACCAGGAGCAATAAAGATGTTATTCCAAGGAAGACTTGGTACCAGGAGCAATAAAGATGCTAACAGGCAGTACCACAGTAATGTGGCATATAAGCAATCTGGGGGAACTAATTCCTGGGGGGGGGTGGTATAATGGGTAAGGTGCTTATCTCATCAACAAGGGGTACAGGGTTTGATTATCACTAAGGGAAATGGCTAGGTTTTAAGTGGTCCACTAGGACAGCTAGCCTAGTACCTACTTATCCTATGCGGGTTAGCAGTGGAGCTAGGACTAGTGCGTTAGTAACCGACTGATTTTTCATGCCATCATACGTTCTGGGTCAAGTCAGCCTGCTGGTTTAAAGTAGATCTCTCCTAGATCCCAACAAATGCATGCTGAATAGAATTTTTTTTTTTAGACCTGAGACCGAAATGGGGGTGTGGCAGAGATGGACCTTTTTTGCCAGAAAGCTGGCAGGTCAGCAAGACTTGTTCAAGGAGTCCCCAGAGATGGGCGTGGAGAGCAAACTCCTCCACCAGCTGAACAGACCTCTTTCTTTTATGCTTTTTTCCAGAACCCCTTATCCACAGAGTGGTGCAGAAAGTGTGGATGGACAGACCAAAGATGATACTGAATAGCTCCTTACTAACCAAGGCAGCATGTTTTTTTTTCCTCCTCCGAAACCTCAACAATGGGAGAATAATTACAATTCCTCTCCTTTAGGGACCTTCTAACCCAGAACAAGAGGTCTGTCATTCATCCCAACCTGAAGACACTCAAATTGACAACTTGGATGATTGGTTATTGATTCCATCTAGCAAGCCTTTTCAGGGTATAGCAGAATATAGTTAGCAAAATTAAATGAGGGCAGAAAGCAAATTAAGAAAAAAAGGTTTTCTGTATGATGCAAGACAAAAAGGTGCATCTTACTCTGTCAAAGTGCATGTTTTTACTGTATCTGCTTGCCTACGTGTAAACCTTCCTGCATATGCTCATCCCTGAATCCCCACATTAAATGGTTCCTAAAAGGGATCTTGCATCTTAGGCCATCCACTTGAGACCTAAATTATGAGCTACAAAAACTAACACAACCACCTTCTGAGCTAGCAGCCTCAGCACCACCCATATTTATGGCTTACATGGAAAATTGCCATGCTGCTGGCATTCTCCACAGCCAGGCAAAAGTCTGAGCAAGCTCTGATATGCAAAGAGCCCTGTTTAATTTCTCACAGGGACAAAGTAACCTTGGGAATTACCCCTTCCTGCTTTCCTAAGGTGGTAGTGGAAGTCATCATGAATTGAGCGGTTTATCATCTTGTATTCTTTTCCAGTCTGCACAAGGAAGAGGGAATTCTTCACTCTTTACCAGTACAAGGACAACAAAGATTCTGCCTGCACAGAACTAAATTTCAAATAGATCTGACCAGTTTTGCTGGCATTTGCAGATGGCAAGCAGGGAAAATCAGTTAGAAACGGATGACCTCTAAGTGGATAGTCATCTGTACTGCATTTTGTTACTCACCATGGTGAATAAATTACTGGCAAAGTCTGGCCTTTTCCTACAAGGGTATAAACATACATATTTTTATCATTTCTAAAAGGGATACCTACACAGGCCATAGTAAAAAAACAGCAGCTTGGACTTCTGTTCAGAATTTCCCCAAAACATTACCACCTTGGAGCTATGTCCAGAGCAGAGACATGTTAGCATCTGCTGTACACTGAAGGCACTCCAGCCTTTTCAGTAGAAAAGCTTTGGGATTCCTCCCAAGAGTTAGTGCTACAAAACTGATTGTGATGGGCATAGTGCAGTTGTGTAGATTATATAACTTAATTATAGGTGTTTAACGTTGACCATTGTTTCTGTACCCTTTTTTTTCCCTACTTTCCCTCTTCTCTGCTTCCCCTGTGGTTGGGTACCATACCTAGCCACCATCCCCTTCCTTGTCTCCTCTTGGTATTCTAAACAAATACAAATTTGCACTTGCTGCCAATGGGGCAGGTTGTATTCTGCCTGAGGAACATCCGACCCCCTCGAATCTTCGATAAAGTCCTGAGGCTAGTGCTCTTTGACGATACTTTCTGTCGCAGGAGTTCTGACATAAGACTTCAAGGGCTTTTGCTGACTGGAGGATGGTGAAAAATTCTGGTATTCAGGCTGGCCTCCAGCTTCTGCATACCAGGAAACCCCAAGACTTAGTACTGCAACCACCTTGAACATTAACAATTATGGTAAATCATTTATACAATTGTATTTTCTCTACAGCTAAAGAGTTAAAGATGTACATTGATATGTTATTACTTTCATACTTTATCTCGTAGCCTCACGATGTTCTTCATCTCACATTGCTGCAGTCCTTACACTTGGGTAGTCCGCTGTCCTCGGTCGGCCCGAATATCAAAGTATAAGGCTGATGTCGGTCAAGGCACATTTGACTGACATCAGGACGTCAGGGTACAAATGCGCATGACCGACGTCATATCCTCTGTCTTTTTTGCCGCATGGTCCGATGCAGAAGCAGTATTGCAAGTGCCAGTTGGCGTTCTGAAATTTTTTGTTTTCGGAGTTTCAGACCGAGTCAAAGTTGGCTAAGTACCCCGTTGGGGAATATTTTGGTTTTTTCTTGCCTCAGTGGTTTACCGGATGTCAGAAAAAGTGAATAATTGTATTTCTTGTGGGAAACAGATACCGCATAGAGACTATCATACTTTGTGTATTCCTTGTTTAGGGCCTGAGCACGGCGTTGTTGGGTGTCGCTCTTGTGCTAGATTTAATAAGCGCACTATAAAGAGGAGATTAGATTGTGCCAGGTTAGTCTTTGGGAAGCGGTGCAATTACAAAATGCCATCGGATGCTCCGACGCCCGCTTCTTCAAGAAGCGCAAGGACAAAGCAGTGAAGCCTAGGCTAGAAGAACCGTCCGTACCGGACGCCGGTTCTTTAGAGGTGTCGGTGGAGCCGGTGGTTCCACCGGAGGTTTCTTTGGGATCCCAGGGAGAGACCTTGTTATTGCAGGATGTGGCCTCTCAGGAGGCAGGCCAGGGTGATGGGGCTTCTCAGGTTACTATACTCCCCTCCCTGCCTAGGGTGGTTAGGCCCTCTCCTTCTGTTTCCAAGGCTTCTCCTAGAGGCAGGCCAGGTTTAGCTTCAGTTGGTGTCACCCCTAGTTCTTCTGGAACTGTGCCCAAGAAGCATATGCTTAAAATGGCAGAAGATTTGATTACTCTGATTAGGGGTTCTTTGCCCCCTCCTGATAAGAGACCTAGGGTGGAGCCTGAGCTAGGGAGTTTTGAGCAGGCTTCGGATGTTTCAGAGTCTTCGGCTGAAGACTTGCAGGAGTACTCTCCTTATTCTGATTCTGATGTGGATGATTCTACTCCTTCTGCTTCTCCTCCTGAGGATTTTTCTTTTTCAGAAACTCTTCATTCCATGAGGGAGCATTTTAAGTGGGAAGGTCAGGACTTCTCTGATTCCAGGAAAAGGCTTAGGGAATTTTTGTTTTTACCCCAACATAGGCCTTTGGCTATACCTCCTGTTTTGGATGTAGTGGAAGATGTTTTTACAGAGGCTTCTCTTAATCCTGATTCTTTGCCTCCTGCTCCTGTTAAACCGGATAGGTATTACAGGGTGCCTGAAGTTCATAAGTATCTTCTTAAGAGTCCGAGGGCAGACCCAGAAACTGTTAGCCAGGGGCCTAAAGGTGTTAAGGCTTCTGTTGTCAAGAATCCGGTTCCTGCAGATAAAGAAGCCAGGGCCTTGGATAGATGGGGAAAGAAAGTTTATACTTCTTCCACTCTAGCTATGAGGGCTTTGAATTGCCAGTTTCACATGTTAAAATACCAAAACTATCTCCTTTCACAGTTGAAGTCTAAGGTTGATGCTCTGGCGGAAGGTATTGATTGTAAAGAGTTACAAGATTTAGTACATGTTTCTGAACAGGTGGGTAAGCATTCTTTGCAATGTGGTTTTGATGCTGTACAGGCCTCGTCTAGGGTGGCTGCCACTGGGTCAGTTCTTCGCAGGCACGCCTGGCTGAGGGATCAAAATTTATCTGACCATGTTAAAACAAGGATTTTAGATGCTCCTTTACAATCTGATGTGTTTGGTTCTCCTGTTGAGGCAGTTTTAAAGAAAATGGAAGACAAGGCTAAGTCTATGCAGACTGTTAAAGATTTTTTGCAGGTTCAGCCTCCAAAGTTTAGTAGGAATTGGCCTGCTAAAGGGTGGACGTATCCTTCTTATGATTCCCAGTCTAGGGGTAGATCTAGACGAGGTAGGGGCAGAGCTCAGGGCTCTTTCAGGCCTAGAACAGGGAGTTCTCCTGCACAGTCTTCAGGTGAGGGCAGGGGTCAGTCCTTTCGTAAACAGACCCAATGACCTACCTTTTCAGCTGCCAGAGCCTTCTCGTCTGGCAGCACCTTTGGGAGGAAGGTTGGCACTTTTCAAAGAAAATTGGAGATTAATTACCCAAGACAGATGGGTATTGGATATCATACACCAAGGTTACAGGTTTTATTTCCATACCTTGCCTCCTTTCAGAGGCATGCCAGACGTTCCTCCTCAACAAAGAATAGAGGCTCACAAGCAAATTTCTCTGTTACTTCAACTAGGGGCCATACAGCCGGTCCCTATGCCAGAAGTGGGCCTAGGATTTTATTCTCGCCTGTTCCTAGTACCAAAGAAGGGGAACACGTGGAGACCAATTTTGGATTTATCTATCCTCAACACTTATCTGGACATTCCCAAGTTCAAAATGTTGACGTTACAACAGCTTTTACCTCTGCTGGGCAAAGATCATTGGATGGTAACTTTGGATCTCAAGGAGGCTACCTTCATGTTCCTATCAGACTAAGTTGCAGGAAGTATCTGCGTTTTCGAGCTGGGACTTCTCACTATCAGTTCTCTGCATTGCCCTTTGGCTTATCTACTGCGCCCAGAGTGTTCACGAAAGTTCTGGCTCCAGTGATAGCTTTCTTCAGGCTAAAAGGAATACAGATCTATCCTTATTTGGATGACTGCCTGATTCTGGCTCAAGGAAGGGAAGAGCTTCTTTATCATTTGGAATATGTGATAGCAGTGCTAAGATGCCTGGGGTATTCTGTGAACGAAATAAAGTCCAGTCTAGTACCCTCTCAGGACATGTGCTTTCTGGGTGTAAGACTGAATACAGCATCCCAGATGGCCTTTTTAACCCCGGACAAACAAAAGAGTCTTTCCCTTTACTTCCATCAACTATCTCATCAGTCCGGGCTGACTGCAAGGACAGTCCTTCAAGCCTTAGGGTTCATGGCATCTTGTATTCTGGTGCTTCCCAATGCCAAACTGCATATGAGGAAGCTGCAATGGTATCTCAAAATGTATGGACACAGCACTGCGAGGAACAAGACACTGTCATTCAAATCATACCTTGCATTCAGAAGGAATTTTTGGGGTGGGCAGAGGAATGTCACCTAAACAAGGGACTCTCTGTGACCCGGCCAGAGGCGAGTCAGATTTTAACGACAGATGCCTCAGACAAAGCTTGGGGAGCTCATCTAAATGGAAAGTGGATACAAGACAAGTGGCCTGCCAGACTACAACATCTACATATCAACCTGAAGGAGATGTTAGCAGTCCAGTTTGCATTGATAGCTTTCAAGGATTTACTTCTTCCAGGGCAGGTGTTGATTCTAACAGACAACACAACTGTCATGTGGTACATCAACAAGCAAGGGGAACGATTCTTATCCTCTATGCAGGCAAGCAATGATTTTGTGGGAGACTGCTCTCAGTTTACAGCTCAATCTTCAGGCAAGGTTTCTGCCAGGAGCACAGAACTCCTTAGCAGATGTGTTGAGCAGACGAATTATGGATCCCCACGAGTGGAAATTGGATCCTCATGTATTTCAGAAATTGACAGTGTCATGGGGAACTCCAGACATAGATCTGTTCGCTTCTCCACTAAACCATCAGCTGCCAAAGTTTTGCACAAAAAGGTTTCATCCCACAGCTTGGAAAGTGGATGCTCTTTCTTTCAATTGGAGCAATCTTCATGTGTATGCCTTTCCACCTCTGCCTCTCCTCCCAAAGGTACTTCTAAAGGTCAGACAGGACAAGCCAAGGATGATTTTAATAGCTCCAGATTGGCCTCGACAGCACTGGTACCCATTACTGAGAAGTCTGGTACGGAAGCCTTCATGGCCTTTGCCTTCGATTCCACACCTGTTGTCGCAGGAGGACAGCCATTTGCTCAATGTCAAACTTCACTCTCTTCACCTAACAGCCTGGCATATTCTGTTTTGAACCATAGAGGGTCTCAACTTCCACAACAAGTTTTGAATGTGATTTTGGAAGCTAGAAGGTCTAGTACAAGGAAAGTGTACGCAGATAAATGGAAGAGATTTTTATTTTGGAGTGCAGCAAAGGATTTTGATGTTTCTGAGCCTAATTTAAGTGTGGCTCTTCAATATCTTACTGAGTTACTGGACAAAGGTTTGTCCTTCTCTTCTATTAAGGTTCATGCTGCAGCAATTTCAGCTCACTATGAATGTGACCCTCCATTGTTTTCTCATCCTTTGTTCAAGCAATTTCTTAGAGGGGCAAAGAATATAAGACCCCCACGAAGAGCTCCTACTCCTGCTTGGGATCTCAATTTTGTGTTGGAGAAACTCACTCTACAACCTTTTGAGCCTGCAGCTACTTCTGAGTTGAAATATTTATCATGGAAGACTGCCTTTTTGTTGGCCATTACCTCTGCAAGAAGGGTTTCTGAATTACAGGCCCTTATGGCGGTTGAGCCTTTCTTGATTTTCCATAAGGATAGGGTATCTTTGCGTACTAATCCTTCCTTTATGCCTAAGGTGGTTTCTAGTGTGGCTTTAAACCAAACTATTCATTTGCCTACTTTTTATGCAAATCCCCAAAATAAAGGGGAAAAGATTTTGCATACTTTAGATGTACACAGGCAGTTGCGATATTATTTGGACAGAACTAAAGGGTTCAGGCAGTCTCAGCAGTTGTTTGTTTCTTTTGCTTTGAGTTCTCAGGGCAAGCCTGTGTCAAAACAAACTATTTCTAAGTGGATTGGGTTTTGCATTGCTTTCTGTTATTCCCATCATGGCAAGGAGATTCCAGCTGGGATTAGGCCTCATTCCACTAGGGCTACTGCCACTTCGACAGCATTTTTGAGGGGAGTGGCAACCAAGGATATTTTGGAGGCAGCTACTTGGAGTTCAGTGCATACTTTCTCTAGGCATTATCACCTGCCACTTTACTCTAAATCCAGGGCTGGTTTTGCCACTGCTGTTTTGCAGGGCATTTTGGCAGCTCCTGCTTCCTTGTAGTTTGGCCATCCTCCCTTACCTCTGCTTTGGTATTCTACCCAAGTGTAAGGACTGCAGCAATGTGAGATGAAGAACATAGTACAGTTTTGTACCTACCATAAATGTAGATGTTCGAAGATCCACATTGCTGCAGTCCAATTTATCCTCCCTCCTTCCCCTCTGTAGTTAGAGGTGGTTGTGTGGGTTGGGTTGTAAATATTGTGTATATTGTATATATTGTACATATAATTAGTGCAAGGGTGGTTGGTTGTTTGTTTGCTGTCTTTTGGTTTTTGACCTTTATTTTTAGGGTCTTCTGACATCTGGGGCAAGAAAAGACTGAGGATATGACGTCGGTCATGCGCATTTGTACCCTGACGTCCTGATGTCAGTCAAATGCGCCTTGACCGACGTCAGCCTTATACTTTGATATTCGGGCCGACCGAGGACAGCGGACTACCCAAGTGTAAGGACTGCAGCAATGTGGATCTTCGAACATCTACATTTATGGTAGGTACAAAACTGTACTTTTGTCTCACTGACTCACAAGGCACGTTGTAAGAGGTCATCCTCATTGTGGTTTAAACCTTATCCTTAATTTGCAGCTCTGGGGGTGCTTCTCTTGTTTCCACTTGTCTGTAGGAGCAGAGGTCAGGTCCCCAAGCACAGGTCAGGTCCCCAAGCACAGGTTGCTAGCATCAAAGGTACAACTCCCAATCATTACATGTGACCAGTTTTTCTTTCTTTTTTTAGGTTGCAAGATGTAATTTGCTAGAAATGTTTGCTTACTTTGTAGTTGTCACTTTTTTATAGTTGATGCAAGTTGGCTGTGTTGCACTTTACCTATGCCTGTGTGTTTAGGGTAAGATGACCTCCTCGTATATGGAGAACTTATCTTTTAACTGATTGCTTACAGAAAGTTAGATACAGCTGTGACAATTATAGTTTGTCATAACATATTGTCTTGTATTTTAGATATACCTTTTATGATGGGCCTCCATTTGCAACAGGACTTCCTCATTATGGTCATATCTTGGCTGGTACAATCAAAGATATAGTTACACGGTTTGCTCATCAGAGTGGGTTCCATGTGGACCGGAGGTTTGGATGGGATTGTCATGGCTTGCCAGTGGTATGTTCAGTTTCTTGCAGGTTTTTCGTTCAGTCATAAAAATAGTTTTAACACTAATATTAAACATTTGTGCTTTGAACAGTTGCTTGATTGACAAAAGAATTGAGTTGGCATAGTTTACATGAGACCAGGGAACTAGTGACTGCATATCTGACATTCCTGGCTTAACTTTGTATGAGAATGCCAACTATTCTTATTGGGCTCGGGCATCATCCTGATTGCTATCTTGATACTGGTGTTTAAAAAGTTAATGAAGTAACCAATAAAGTGAAGGAACATTTTAAATTTAATAGAAAAGGTAAATGGGAAGGTTTTTTTTTTTTTTTACCAGATGAATCTCCTTTTACTTATTTGTTTTGTTAACTTTGGGCCTTATAACTGCACTCATCCAACCCCTCACCCATTAAGAAGGGTTGTATTGTTTCTCTGTCTGGCCTGTGTGAACTGATATTCCAACATGCTTCTAGAACCACCTCCCTCAGTATTGAGGATTAGAAAGCATCCACTTTCCCAGCTTAACTTTCTTTGCCCTGCCTTGTGGCAGTAGTGTGTGGGCATCTCCTAACAAATATAATCTCTTAAGAGATGAAACCTTTGGAAAAATAACAGAGTATTATTATTATTATCGTTGTTACAAAAATTCTTGTCTGGGGGAGCACAACCTGTTTGTCCCTCCTATGGCGCCTGTGTACTGTAACTAAAGGAAATGGATGTCCAGGAACCCCAGTTCATTGTAATTCAAACAGTTTGAATGTGTTGCTTTTAAGCCATTGGAACATTTCTTCATATGGTACCCCAAAACCGTATACCTTAAATATACTTGCAGTTACCTTGTCATGAAACAGTGCCACTACCAGGACGGTCTTTTTGAGACCACATTATAACATTGATTGCTCTCACTGCTTCTAGTCTTTCAGCCTCTGATGGCATCCATCAGAGAAGCTTGGACTTAACCAGCCAGAAACAGTGGGCATTGATGGTGGGGACCAGTTCAGGGACTGGCCAGATTATTTGACCAAAGATTTTGGTCAGAAGAATGAAAAGAAGCTAAGGGTTGGTGAGGTTATTTGGTAGTCCATGCGTAACTTCTCTTCCAAGTCTTCTCATCTGTGGCAGCCTTCATTCTTTAAACAAAGTGAGTTATTTTTATTTCCTTATCTTGCGATGGATATGAGGTTGAGACTTGGCTGTGGATTATTCCCCTTGCTCTCTAGGTCAGGAGAGCATCTGTGGAGTTGATCACTTTTATGGATTATGTCCCACATGTCTGAACTTTGGCCTGGAGATTGACTCACTTTGTCCTGTCAGAGTTTGGATTTTCATTGGGAGGGGTTGTCTTCACAGGTCATCCATTTACATCAAGTCGAGTTCTCTTATTTTCCCATGCAGTTTTTTATGAGAATTGGAATGGCTGCATGAGACTATGTTTTGGTATTTCAGCTTGATGATGGTATTATGTCATCTGTCATATTCTGCAGTATACACCATACTTTTTTCATGTATTTGTCTGTGACTTAGCTGGTGTATTGCTTTATGTTGGTTGAGTATACATATTTTGCTGTTCTTCCGTTTCTAATGTGAAAGACAGACTAGCTAGTCAGTGTGTGCCATCTGAAGGTGATTTACTCTGGCTTTCCAATTTGTTTACTGTAGCCATTTCTAAGGGAAAGAGAGATGTTCATCATAAGGATGACTGCTGCAGTTAGAACCTTGTTTGTGGGAAATATGTGGGTTAAAATCCTGCTTTCCATTCAGAGTTCCAAAGCTCTAACACCCCAGTGGCACAGCTGAACTTCCTTTTCTAGTATGTCAGTCCATTGTATGTCTTAAAAGTGGAACAGTTAGTCTATATGCACAGCTGACTCAGCTGCTATATACCAGACGTGGGTCTTCAGGTAAAACTCCAAAGATGTGATAACAGTTTCCAGACACCAATGACAAGCCTGTGATCCTTTGGCCATTTTCGTATGTGCCAGCACAGGACTTGTATCCAGCTTTGGGTATTCCAACTCCTACATTGTGGGAAGAAGTACTCCAGTCATTGTTCAGGGACAGATATCTCACTGAGGCTTGTTTTTAGGCTACATGCCACAGTGGGACTCTGTCCCTTCCTCCCAAAAATAAAATGCCTCCTGTTTACAAATTTGATTACAAAACGTTTTGAGGTCATGTGGGCTGGAAAAAGCAGTTGCTCCAACAAGCAGAAGAGTCCCCCCCCCCCCCACAGGCTCTCCTGAGTTTGCAGATGATTGTTTACTTGTGTCAACTACTTATCAGTAGATTGACACATGATGGGAGATGCTGAGTATGATGAGGGGATATTTTTTAAATGGAGTTTGTGAACAATCTCAGATTTAACTTGAGCAGTAATTGGACATCTCTAGTCTTCAAAAATGGC
Source organism: Protopterus annectens (assembly GCF_019279795.1). Lineage (NCBI taxonomy): Eukaryota > Metazoa > Chordata > Ceratodontiformes > Protopteridae > Protopterus > Protopterus annectens. The sequence continues at coordinate 852,952,431 of NC_056739.1, read as the reverse complement.
ATTCCTACTGCCAGATTAATAGATGTTGTTTATATTGATCAGTGCTGCAGTAGTCTTAGTTATACAGGTTTTATCCTGCATGAGATATAACAGCTGGCCAGCTTCCAAAGCTTCAGGGCACCTTCCACATGCCCAAACCATCAATCGGCTTGAGCTGGGCTGACTTAACAGGTTTGGGTGTCAACCCCTTCAGAGCTTCCCTGCTGTCAAAGAATACGCTCCTGTGAGGCTTTTGAGGGTTGATAGTTAGCTTGTGTTGCTGATTTGCTGGGCAGGTAAGTTCCCTTTGGGGAAAAAAAAATAAATTTTAAAAGTTGTTTATTAATACTTTGTTCTGTGTTTTAATGGAATGTCATGCGACTGCATTGTATTTTTAAATGAGACAGGTCAGTTTAAAAGTTTATTAAAGTAATTGAAAACCTTTTTTTTTCTGAGGCGAAATCATGTTTAAAACACTTGCCAATCCCAATAAGTGAAGTAAAGTGCTTGTGTGTGCGTTTGAAGAAAAACAGGACTTTTAAAGACATACATTGTACTGGTACTTGCTGCTGCTTTTTTTTTTTTTTTTCTGGGAAAGTGGCACCATTTTTGGTTTGACGATGGAACAAACTACCTGTCCCACGGTCAGCCCTCCCAGTCAGAAAAGCTAAGCAGACAGCTTTTGCCACTACGGCAAGCTATCCCTTTGCCGCAGCATCAGGTAGGTGAATCTTCTCTGACCTTCGTTTGTTCCTCTAACCACTTATCTTTTATGCTGGAACCCTCTGGTGTAGCACCTACAGACATTATGTACCAGAGATGAGCCACATCCACAGCAGTTTTTGGTGTCCCTTTACTGGGTAAGGGAGAGCTGTTCTTATTGGTTTGGAGGGAGGTAACCGGGAAGTCTTCCCTGTTAAGTCATAATGGTGTACCCATCCCTGTAGAAGCTGCTGATGACGTTAATAACACTGTTGGTCCCATTTTTGTCTGCCAGAAAGAAACCAAAAACTAAACATCCATGTACTCCCTCAAATTTCTTTAAACAGGCATAGTTTACTGTGTCTGGTTCAGGGTTTAGTTCATGCTATTCATCCTTGTAAGTTGGTTTCTGGTAAAAGAAAGAGGGATACCTCTCTTCCTGAAGAGATTAAAGTTTATGAATCTCGACTGGAAGATGAAAGTACATAATTTTCCTCCCAGATTTCTGATTTAGACTGGGAGGAGAGCTCCGTTTCTGAGTGTGTCTGTGTGTCTCTGTTTTGAGAAAGTGCCAGTGTTTTCAAAGGGAGAACACAATGGTTTCTCAGTCCCTCAGAAAATACTATGAGCTGTTACATAATTTCCAGAACTTTACCTATTGCTCCAGATCTTTCATATTTGGAAAATGTGTGTGCCATTGTCTGAAATTTTCTTGATAGCCAGCTGCTTCTAAAAAGGGAGCTAGAATGTGTAAAGTTCCTCAGTCTTTTAAGTCTGTGTATACTTCCCAAACCTGACTCGGCAGCTGTAGCTTTTTGATGGTCCTTTTGTGGCTAAGATTTAGTTAATTCCAACCCTATTCCTTCTTATATGGATGTGAAAGTTATTGATAAGTATGGGCAAAAAGGAGTATACTTCTGCAACCTTCATTTTTCAGAATTTTCAATTGTTAGACTCTTGCGTTAAAGTTTATTCTGACTAATTGTGTAAGTATAAGTAATGTTTTGTCTGCAGTTATTTCTTGCGAGAAAAAAATCTGCTGTAAATAGAGTTTCTTTATCATATGAACGTACTAGGCTATTGGCCCTGCGTCACTTGTAAGCCTAGCCAAGAGTTTAGCTCATGTTTAGGCACCCGATGCCCCTGTCCGGCAGGGACATCGGTGGAATCCCAGAGATGCATTTTCTGTTTCCCATCCAGTTATCCTGGTTGTGCTTAAAAGGGGGTAATAAGGTACTCAGCTTGACATGGAGAGGAAGTCTGTTCATAGGTGTGTACTAGGCTAATGGCCCTGGAGCCTTTACAAGCCTAGCCCATAGGATTACCTTGGCATTGTGCCACCCGACCTTAGTTTTCAATGCCTCTGTCGAGTAGAGCCAATGAAGTGATCCCCGGGGTGAATTTTCTATTTCCCATCCACTCATCAAGATTCCTCTTGAAGAGGGCCTGTGAGGTGCTCTGTTTGACATGTATGGGAAGTCTATTTCATAGCATGGGCAGTCTCTGGGTTATGAACCTGTCCCTCCAGCACGTTCTGTTGATGGTGTTAATGAGGTTGAGGTCTCTAGAGCATGTGGTGCGGAGGGATTGGGATTTCTTTAGATGTAGCATTTCTAACAGAGGTGGGTCGGACATGGCTTTTATAAGTTAAGCAGAGATCACCTCTAAGTAGGCGATATAAGGTCAGAGAATAGATGGAGTGTTTTGAGTCTGTCCATGTAGGACAAGTGTTTAAGGCCTAGGATCCTCTTTGTGAGGTACTTTTGTGGCCTCTCCAGTTGTTGCAGGTGTCTAGTGAGGTGCATGCCAAATGAGGCATTGTACTCTATGATTGGCCTAATGAGGGAAGAGTAGAGGGAGACAATGACCTCTTTCTTCCTGGATGCAAAACCAGTAGTGATGAGATGTGCCACATAGGACTTTCTGACCACAGTGGCAGTGTGGTGGTCAAAAGAGAGGTTGTTGCTGTCAACCTGTATTCCCAGATCTCTTATAACGCCGCCTGTGTTCAGTGGACTACCATCGATGTGGTAGTTCATGGGAACTGGGTTTTTCTCAAAGGGAATAACCCACATTTTTTGGCATTGAGCTTAAGGCCATGGCTCTGACACCAGTCATTGGTCTCAGTGAGGCCTTTCTGTAGGATGTCAGCATCACTTGTGGAGTTAATGGCTCCCAACTTGCAATCGTCTATAAACTTTGTCAGCCAGAGTCCCTTCGTGTTGGACTGAACTTCTGAGAAGTAGATACCAAAGAGGAGAAGACCCAGGAACGATCCCTGTGAGACTCCACTCGTGACTGGTCGGCAGTCTGACTTCACACTGGGTTCTATTTGTGAGCCAGCTTCCAACCTACCTAGTGATGTAGGGGTTGATGCCTAGCTTAGTGAGTTTTTCTATGATTCCTGAGCTGGGGATGTTACCAAAGGCCTTGGCCATATCAAGGTAAGCTGTATGAACCACCTTGCCTTCATCCACAGCTCTGGTGACTGACTCAAAGAAGTCAACCAAGTTGAGCAGGCATGATCTATCCTTCACAAAATCAAACTGTGTGGGATCCAGAGTTTGAAGATTCTATATATCCTTGTTTGTTAGGTTCATGATGATGTTTTGCATAGCTTTGCATATCAGACTTGTCAGGCTAATGGGGCAAAAGTTCCCAGAGTCTGTAGTTGCTCCTCCTTTGTGAAGAGGGTTGAGTATAGCAGTGCGCCATTCGGTATGGGCAAAACCTGAGCTGAGGCTGTGATTGAACAGGGCACATAGGTGAGGTGCCAGTTAACTCTAGTTCATGTAGAACACAGCCAGGGATATTGTCAGGTCCCATAGAAGCTGTATTCTTGGCTTTGGACAGTGCTGTTTTAACCTGTTCATAGGTTCATACTAGGCTATCTGCCGTAGGGCATTTATAAGCCTAGCCAGAGTGTGTTTGGCTTTCGCCACCCATTTTAAATGAATTTTGCTAAGCCCTTTTTCGAGGTTAACATACTGTGCCTCTGTCTAACAGTGACACGGAAGTGATACCCGGGGTAAACCTACTATCTCCCATCCACTCATCAAGATTCCTCTTGAAGAGAGTCAATGAGGGACTCTGCCTAACCTGGACTGGGATTTTATTCCAGAGTGAAGGGAGCCTCTGGGTTATGAATCTGTCCCTCCAGCATGTCCTATTTATTTCAGTGCTGAGGTTCAAGTCTCTCGAGCGCGTAGCTCGATGGGATTTGGATTTTCTGAGGTGTAGCATGTCCATTAATTCCGGGTTGGACATGGCTTTATACGTCAGGCACAGATCGCCTCTGAGCAGGCGGTATGCCACTGAGTAGAGCTGGAGTGTCTTTAACCGGGCAGCATATGGCATCTGTTTAAGCCCTTTGATCCTCTTGGTGAGGTACTTTTGGGGTCTTTCCAGTTGCTGCAGGTGTCTGGTAAGGTACATCCCAAAAGGGGCATTGTTCTCAATTATGGGCCTGATGAGGGATGAGTAAAGAGGCACGATGACCTCCCCTGATCTAGATGTGAATCCTTTCATGATTAGGTGGGCTATATAAAATGTTTTTCTAACCACTTTGGCCACGTGGTTGTCAAATGAGAGATTGCTATCAACTTGGGTCCCCAGGTCCCTAATTACTACTTCCGTACTTCATGAATTACCACCTGTGTGGTAATTTGTGGGCACTTTGTTTTTGCCAAAGGGGATGACTATACACTTTTTGGCGTTTAGCTTGAGGCCATGGCTCTGGCACCAGTTGTCTGTTTCTATGAGGCCCTTTTGTAGGATGCTTGTGTCGGCTGGAGAGTCTATTATGGCGCCCAGTTTGCAGTCATCTGCGAACTTGGTCAGCCACAGTCCTTCCGTGTTAGCCTGTACCTCCGAGAAATATATACCGAACAAGAGAGGTCCCAGGACTGAGCCTTGTGGGACGCCACTTGTAACTGATTTGGAGTCTGACATGGCTCCAGTAATTCTAACCATGTGGGTTCTGTCCTTGAGCCAGTTTGCAACCCATCTAGTGATATAGGGGTTTATATTTAAGCTGGTGAGCTTGTCTATAATGCCCGAGTGGGGTATTGTATCGAAGGCTTTTGCAAGGTCCAGGTAGGCTGTGTGGACCACCTTCCCCTCGTCAATGGCCTTGGTGACTGTTTCAAAGAAATCGACCAGGTTTAAGAGGCAGGATCTGCCCTTAACAAAGCCGAACTGGGTAGGATCCAGTGTCTGTAGGTCCCCAATATCTTTATTTATGAGGTCCATGATGATCCTTTCCATAGCTTTGCAGACCAAGCTAGTCAGGCTTATGGGGCGATGGTTTCCAGGATCCATTGAGGCACCACCTTTGTGGAGAGGGACCACTGTTACTGTACGCCACTCTTTGGGTACATATCCTGTAGTAAGGCTGAGATTGAACAGTAGTTTTATGTTTAGGTTTAGTTCTTCTTGGAGTTCATGTAGGATGCAGCCCGGGACACCGTCTGGTCCCATTGATGCTGTGTTTTTTGCTTTGGAGAGGGCGGCTCTTACCTGAGCATCTGAGATGTCAGGGGGGCAGCACTCTGCTGGGATAGATATTTGCCCTTTTGGTGGGGAAGGGGGGGGGAGAAGTTTGAGCTGAACCCGTCAGCTAGGATGTTGGCAATGTCTGTGGGTTCGGTGTATTTTTTGTCATTTTGGACTAATTCTGAGCATATCTGGGAATTCCCACCCAGGTTCCTAATATAACTAAAGAAAGCCTTGTGATTATCCTTGGTGTCCTGTGCAATTTTTCTCTCAAAGCTGGCCTTAGATAATTTTGAGTGCCCGTAGTTTTTTGCCAATACTGATCAAAGATGCCTTCCCTTTTTGGGATTTTGCTCTATCATGTAGTAGCTTCCTCCTTCTATTGTATAGTTTGTTTATGGCTGGGGTCCACCAGACAGGACGCCTAACTTTGGAGGATTGGGTCTTGGTTTTATTTGGGATTACATGATCCATGCATTCGTGAAGGTGTTCATAGAATGCGTTTATAAAGGATTCTGCGGTCTGGGCTGTATTTTCCACAGGCCCGGGGGCTTTGAAGGATTCCACCTCGGTTTTGAGGAGTGTGAGATTTGCTTTAGAGAAGTTTTTCACTGTGGTTTTCTGGGCAGGGGCTGGGGTCGGGATGTGAATATCTAGTGAGATTAGTTTATGATCTGATCTTACCAGTGAGGGATACACTTCTGGTCTGGGACATAGAGTCCCCATGTTGGTGATGATCAGGTCCAGTATGTTTTCCCCTCTTGTGGGAGTGGCAACAAGTTATTCCATAGCATTTGAGTTTATAAATTCTAGGAACCTTCGGGCTAGGGTGTTGGAGCTAGAGTAATGCTCCCAGTCTATGTTAGGGTAGTTGAAGTCGCCCAATATAATGGTGTTTGGAGAGACCTTCATATTTTCCAGTGTTCTCAGGAAGGCCGAGTGGGGTTCCTGGGTTTGGGAGGGTGGTCTGTAGCAGGCTATAAACTGGAAGGCAGTTTTACCCACTGTTAGTTGCACATGGATAGTCTCTGATGCTTCGTGCTGTGCCACCAGCCTGGAGGTGTGGGTATCTTTGACTAATATTGATACTCCCCCTCCTGCAGCAGTAATACTGGGTGCCTGGCAATCTGCTGGTATTGTGATTGGTCCTTTGGAGGGAGAAAGGGGAAAAGTTGGCACTGAATCTGTTGGGCAGTATGTTGGCGTTATCTATTGACTCTATGGGAGGTACCATTGTGTAGTAGCTCAGAGCAAATCTGGGTATTGCCATGGAGGTTCTTTACATAGCTGTAGAAGGCCTTGTGGTTGTCTTTACTATCTGCTGCAATTCTTTTTTCATAGTCAGCTTTAGAGGATTTTATGAGGGATCTCAACTTTTTGTTGAGGCTGATAAGGGAGTTTTTCCAGTCTTGGGACTTCACCTTATTCCGCATCAGTTTCCTCCTCCTGTTATAAAGTTTGTTTATGGCAGGGGGCCACCAGATTGCCTTCCTTTTTTTGGAGGAGAGCGTCTTGGTGCTATTGGTTATGGTGAGATCCATGCATATGTGTATGTGTTTGTACAGTGCATTGGTATATGATTCGGCAGTCATGCAACTATTCTCCATTTGCATGGATGCCGTGAAGTTAGCCACCTCTGTTCTTCGGAGCCCAAAGTTAGCTTTGGAGAAGTTTTTCATAGTTGTTACCTTTGCGGGGGTGGGGGTGGGTGGGAGGGATGTGGATTTCCAAGGTGATTAATTTGTGGTCAGATCTAACCGGGGAGGAGTTTACTATTGGTGTAGTGCAGTGGACACCCATGTTAGTAATGACCAGGTTAACGATGTTGCTACCTCTAGTTGGGGGTAAGGACGAGCTGGTCCAGGGCATTGGAATTGATGAATTCCAGGGAATGTTGGGCAATTGTATTGGTACACGAGTAGTTTTTCCAGTTAATGGAGGGATAGTTGAAGTCTCCCAGTATGACTGTGTTAGGTTAGACCCTAATATTCTACAGGGTGCTTAGGAATGTGGAGTGAGTGTATTGGGACATGGTTGGGGACCTATAACAAGCTACGACCTGAATCGCTGTCTTGCCCAATGTTAGCTGCACCTGAAGTATCTCTGATGCATTATGTTGGGCTACCAGTCTGGAGGTGTGTGCCTCCTTTATGAATATGGAAACCCCACCACCTTTGGAGCTTCGGTCCAAGTTTTGAAGCCAAAAGGTGTGGAATGAGTTATAGCCTGGTAGTGCAGGGGTGCTTTCTGCTGCCTTGAACCAGGTCTCTGTTACAGCACAAATGTCGATGTTCTCCATTTTAAAGGAGTGCTTCGATCAAGTGCATTTTGAGATTTAGATGTTGAGCAGCATGACTCTCAGTTTGCATTTGTTTGTAGCTGTTGTGGTGGTAATCTGGTCTTTGGAACACTGCCTAAAAAGTCACTGTAGCAGTGACAAGAGCCTTGGCCACCCCTATAGTCCACAGATGAGTGGAGTCTCTGGGACACAAATCTGTCCTGCCAACAAGTCCTACTGAGGTCACAGACCTGGTTGAGGCCGCGCGTGCAGGTTACTCGAG